>NC_041371.1:8588518-8888518 GCF_900634415.1 Cottoperca gobio
TACCAGACGATGGCGCACTCGTCTTGAACTAAAGATGGACAGAGGAGCGATAGAAGGACTCATGTCATGGAGACATTCTGTGTTTCATATTATATGACAGTTATGATCTAAAAAAAAAAAAAGGAAAGGTAAATGGGGGTTTTGCTGGGACTCCTGCAAGTATATGTTCAGTTTAAGGTACCGTCATACAGGGATTGCAGATCTGCAGTGAGTGGTTGTGTCTCACGGGTGGGAAATGAAAATCTATTTTGTAAATTCCCCCCCCCCCCCTCCCCCAACCTGACAGAAATGCAAAATTCAAGCATACTTCCAGTTTCCAGCTTTAAAAAAAAAAAAGAAGAAAAAAAAAAAAAGACTGATGCCTTCATCTAATATCTCTGGCCTTTTTGCCTTTATTCTTATCACTCTGCAAGTCACTTATCAGGTTTTGGACAGAGTATTGGGACATTAAGTATTAGATGTTTTGAGTATTGAGTGAGGAGCATGCAAGATCATCATTTAAATCTATGCATTATTTTTATTATAATTATTTTTATTGCTCCAAGCCATAAGGAATATTCCATTGTAATGGCATATAGGAGTCTTAAAACTTAATTGATTTTTTTCTGTTTATTTGGTACATTGTCTTTTTTTTCTTGTATTTTTTTTTTTGTAATGTATTGCCTTACATTGATTCATAGATACATGGTTCAAAAGGAAAACATTAAGTTAACAAATGTAAAACTGCACTGTTTGAATTGTAAATTATTTGTAGACTAAACAGGTGTAGCATTTGGCCCACCTAGTGCCTTAATGTTTGGATATTGATTTTACTGCCATATCTGTTTTTTTCTTCTTCTCCAAAACAAGACAAATCTCAACTCTTCCATCATTTGTTTTTTAAGAAATCGCCACACATTTGTGGTTTTATCTGAACTTCTTTTCTCTGGGTTGAGTATATAAAATATATATATTAGATTACCTCTTTATGGACACATTGCAATAGAGTTAGCGTGTCAAAATAAAGTCCCTACTCGGTTCATATCATAAGACAAATTCCGGGATGGTGTACCTAAAGCAAGCCCACCTGTGTCAATGATTGTCCTTGTTAACAATTACAAGTTGTTTCTCTAACATGGTAATGTCCCGTTAATGCAAACCCCCCACAGTGTATATAATGAGAGAGACATGAGGATTATGGAATACCGCCGCAATCTTTTTATTTGTAACTTTGTGTTCAGTTAAAAAAAAAAAAAAGCACTGGAACTATGATCTACTCTTGTCTTGGATAATTTGCATGGTTAATTGCATTGGAGTCCGCACTGATAGATATGTCAATAAACATATCTTTATCATTCATTGTATACTAGTTTTCACTACAGGCACCCATCCTGGGTTTCATATTTAGTAATTATCTGGCTATACATAGGTCCATCCCAAAACTGGATTACCAACCAGGCAAAGTGGGCAACAGCAATGGGGGCCCCAAAAGCTCTGGGCAGTGCCAAGTGGTTTGTGTTTATTTAATATGCATGGGAATATTTAGCACAGAAGCACACAATCAACTGACTTGTTAATTGCCCTAACATGGGTTCTTATATATTTTATAATTTTGAAGCCCTGTATGAAGAGGTTTTGTGTCAAAATCAAAAATCTAGTTTTGAGACCATTTTTTTCAGTTTTGCATATTCTAGACCTAGTGTTTAATCAAATTAACATACACTTAATGTTGGCCAAGATTTAGCACTGTACACATGACAAAGACAATATGTCCAGCAGGTTCATTCATCCAGGGTGCAACTAACAGGGATACACAGGATCAGGTGAGTTTTTATATGGTGGGGGGGAGAAATCACCTGCTAGGCGTGTTGTGGACTGAGCAAACCTCAGTAACAACAACCCTCCCATAAATACTGTAATTAATGTGCCTGAATGATCTGTGTGTGTGTAGTCTGGGTGCATTGTATGCGGCAGGATGGATAGCAGATGTCAGCACGCATCGATAAGTTCCCAGCGTGTTGTTGCAGCGTCATTCTGTTTGAATGAAGTTCAGACTGAGAACTAGCCAACTCTTCATTCGCGCCCCGGTGGATTGAAACAGGAAAAAACAAAGAGTTGAGGAAGTAAAAGACTGCCAAATATGCCGGTGTTTACAGGTATAGTGATATTTTAATACAAAACATGTGTTGCCATTGAAAAAGACTTGATAAACATGAACTCTTTCACGTGTTTTAGTGCTGTAACGTATATTACATTTAGCATGCTAACTTAGCTAGCTTTAGCATGATATGCCGTCAGCATGCTAACGGTAGTAGGCAGTCTGTCAGTCTTGTTAGGCCACTAGTGGAGCTATTACAAAAAACAATATTTAAACACTGGAAAACATACAAATGTGTTACACTGATGTCACTGTTCGTTAGTGGAGTTTACAGAATGTATTTGGTGAAGCCGGCTACGCTAACTGGCATCTGACAAACCAAAAAGCAGCTACTGCTGCTAAGTGCTAGCTAACGCTAGCTAGGTTAGCCAGGTAACCGTTAAGTAAGGTAATTTAACTAGTTATTTAAAGCCATTGTTTCTCGGCACAACCGGTACACTTTAGTTTTATGCTTGTCAGTTTAAGCAATGTAACTCTACATTTGTATTTTACATTAACTATTATGAAATGTACAGAATCACGCCTTTTATTAGCACAGGTAGCCTTGCTAACCAAGCTAGCCAAATCATGAGTGTACACTTTAGAAGCTCTTTACTGCAGTTGCGGCTTCTTGGAGATCAACAATGCTTATAGAACAGAGTATAGTTAGTCATTTTAACATTATATTATCTTATTTGGATTTCCAAAATGGCTAATTGGCTGTTTTGTCTCATTTCACTTTCACTTTGTGCTTTTTAGCTCGACAGTCAGTTTCATGTAGCCCTTTAACCGTTACTAGTGCTAACTAGATGCTGTGTCATACATGGCAGCAGTTTGATAAAGTTATGGTATTAACCCAACACTCGCATTGGGAGGCTAACGTGTGTGTATGTGCTATTCCTCTGTTTTTCTTCAGTAAATGTGAAATGGGGCAAAGAGAAGTTTGATGCAGTAGAGCTGAACACTGAGGAACCACCCATGGTCTTCAAGGCTCAGCTCTTTGCCCTGACAGGAGTTCAGCCAGACAGACAGAAGGTCATGGTGAAGGGAGGCACTCTGAAGGTACGGATATAAACAACATCCATCGGGTTCGTAGGTGCATATGAAAACAACTCTGTGCTGCAGGTTGTTTTTAAAGGACTGGGAAGTATACTAATTGTTTTCTTGTAAACAAATCCCATGAAAAAGACAATCAACCCTACTAACAAGTATACACTGTATAGCCAAAGTGCATTATATTATCACATACTTATATTGCTTTCAAAAAACTATTGATATGCACCAATGAGCGACACCATTTCATGCAGTGACGTGTTTCTGTAAATATTCACAATAACACAAAATGTGTATTCATTCATAGCTGAACATAATACCTAACAAATGCACTGTTTAGTCTTGTTTGAGTAGTGTTTGTTGAAAACTACAATGCCCAGCTGTTGTAAAAATGTGCTGAGCATTGTCTTTAAATGAAACTATGACAAATAGGATTGATCAGGGCTAAGGGCTACAGACCGGGTAGGGAAGTTGGGCATACTGTTGCATTGTTGGTTTTATTCTTTACAAAATGTAAAATTCACTACTTTTCGACAATAAAAATATGTGACGACTGCTTTATCCTTTTAAACTTTTTTTAAGAAGCTAACCAATGTCTTGTCCTTATTCTAGGATGATGATTGGGGCAACATTAAACTGAAAAATGTGAGTATTTAATATGTGTTTGAATGCATATAACAAGCATTTCTTAGTTCACAAAGCTATACTACCGAATGCATTTCAACAAATGAGTAAGTGAATTTCTATTATTTTTGTAGGGAATGACTCTGTTGATGATGGGCTCAGCAGAAGCCCTGCCTGAGGAGCCCGCGGTCCGGCCCATGTTTGTAGAGGACATGACTGAGGAGCAGCTGGCCTCAGCGGTGAGTAAGCCTGAAAATGACCAGTTTGCCTAAAATAAATGTATTGATTGCTGTTTTCCACACTGACTCTGCCAGTTAAAAACATGTCCCTCCAATGTGATGTTTACCAAGTAGAGAAGAAAATAAATGAAATATACAGTAATATGCCCCGACTGGGACATCAGCTTCATAAAGTCAGACAATGTGTCATGTCAGCTTTTGTCTCACAAAAATGTACCTGTAACAAATGAAGCCACAGTCAAGAATGTGTGTTGTTGAAATGATTATACGGCACTTTTTTACCAAATATTTTTCCTGAGGAGGAATACATATGAGCTTCAAACTGCTGTTTATTCTGCACTTGTCACTTCCTCATAGCAAAGTTCTGTTATAGACGAAAAGAGAGTAGCTGATTTCATTTTCTTTCGTTACTGTATGTTAAGGATGGATAATGGAAATTAAACATAAAATGTGTGAAAACAATTTCTACATACTGTAGCTGTGGGTGGGGAGTAACATCCATCTCGTTGGAAGTTGATAACATGACGAAGATGAAATCGGTCCAAAATAAACAAAGTGAAACGCTCTTCTGCTTGTATTGTCATCTCTTAGGAAACATTTGAAGCTTGGCTAATTACTAGAAGACAGAAGCCTTATTTTTATCATCTTTATATATGTTTTAAACTGTATTTAACGTTCTTAACTGTGAAGAGTAACTTATCCCTCTCTTTGTTATTTTCAGATGGAGCTGCCTTGTGGGCTGACAAACTTGGGTAACACCTGTTACATGAATGCCACAGTGCAGTGTCTGCGCTCTGTGCCAGAGCTCAAAACTGCACTTAGAAGGTGGGTTTTCTGCTATTTTTGGGCCTCAGAAGGTTAACACAGAACATATAAATGGACATTTTATTTAAGTCTACACTGTTGAAATGCACTGTTTGTTGTTCCTATCTCTGTGGATGGTGTTGTTTTTGTGGCTCTTGTTGAAATAATTTCTCTCCCTCTAGGTACACAGGTGCTCTGCGATCTTCAGGAGCAAGTGCTCCATCACAATACATCACAGCAGGTACGAGGCATAGTGAATTGTTAACTCTGTGAAATCATGGCCATATATTAGCGTCTTTAAACTTACTAATGCATATGAAATTAATATGTATATATCGTTGCATCCTCAGCCCTTCGTGACTTGTATGAGACCATGGAAAAGACCTCATCCAGCCTGCCGCCCATTATTTTGCTGCAGTTCCTTCACATGGCCTTTCCACAGTTTGCTGAGAAGGGGGACCAGGGACAGTACCTCCAGCAGGTGAGAGACTCTTCACCACCTTTTTACTATTACTGAAATGTATACAGCCATGCCATGTGTCTTGTACCTGCAGTCTTATAACAAATGTTCTTTTCTTCTTTTTTCTCTCAGGATGCCAACGAGTGCTGGCTGCAGATGATGAGAGTGCTTCAGCAAAAGTTGGAGCCACTAGAGCCAGAGACTCCCATGGAGGTACAATCTGTTGTCTTTTTACCTTGTGTGATGAAAGGATGACTGTTATTAATAACTTAAATAAAGACTAATAACGTGTTAAATATTTTGTTTTTTTGTCTTTCAATCTTTAGACCGAGTCTGAGAGCGGAGCTGCCGCTGCCTCTACGAAGAAGAACTTAATTGACCAGTATTTCGGCGTAGAATTCGAAACTGCGTATCCTTGCAGCATGCCTTTTGTTGATCACATCTCTCTTCATGTTATTTGTTGTTCAGTATGGTTTGACGTGTCATCGACCCAGCAAAGGTCTCCCAGCTGTGTGGCTTTACTCCGCAAGGCTTTTTCTTAACTGCTCTTTTCAGTATGAAATGCACAGAGGCTGAGGAGGAGGAGCCAATCAAGGGCAAGGAAAGCCAGCTCCAGCTCAGTTGCTTCATCAACCAAGAAGTCAAATACCTTGCAACAGGACTGAGACTGGTGAGTATCTTATACCTATACACTTTATTAAATGCATTGAAACAGAGGAGCGCTTGTTTACTGAAGATGTCACTTTGTTTTGCAATACATGCACCGTTTTACGTTTGTCCAGAGTGAAAGACTTAACTACGACAAACTGGAACGAGCATTAAATGATGTTTCTGCCCGTTTTCTCTCCGCAGAGACTGCAGGAAGAAATCACAAAAATGTCTCCATCCTTGGAAAGAAATGCCCTGTATATAAAATCTGTAAGTGTTTCCTTTTCCTGTCATTTCTTTTGGACATTTGAAAGAAGTTGTCTCATCTCCTGCTATATTTACAAATGTATATTTTGTTTACATTCTGAAATGTTTTCTACCTCTCCCTGCAGTCAAAACTCAGCCGTCTCCCTGCCTACTTGACTGTGCAAATGGTCAGATTTTTCTACAAAGAGAAAGAATCTGTCAATGCAAAAGTCCTTAAGGTTTGTCACCACCATCTCTAATTTATAACAGGCCTCACTATTTAATCATTAATGCATAGTCTAACATATTTTGTCTTTTTTTTTTTTTAAGGATGTCAAGTTCCCGCTCATGCTGGATGTCTTCGAGCTGTGCACCACGGAGGTCCAGGATAAAATGCTGGCAATCAGGTCAAAGTTCAAGGAGGTCGAGGACAAGAAGCTAGAGGAACAGCAGAAAAAGGTATTTTTTTATTATCTCTACCTTTTTTTAATCATACAGTGTAATACTAGTTGTGTACAGTGCCTCACAATTGTCTTTGTTTTCTTGCATTAGTTGGTGAAGAAGCCAGATGCACCAACAGCACCAGCAAAAGTGAAATATGAGCCATTCTCTTTCCCTGATGGTATGTTGAGACATGACACCCTCTAAGAGGAAAATGATGCCTTCATCCATAGATAGCGTAAAATAATTCTGATTCCAGGTACTCTCATGGACGCTTAAGAATAAGACTCCTTTTAATCAATATGTGCTCATCCATTGTAAATATACAGCTATTAAAGTGACATTTTAAGAAGAAATTGTAGTCAGCTGTGTGAAACTATCAGGTATTGGTGTCAAGAATCAGAGGCTTATGATTTTCAATTTCCACAAATATGTAACATTCAGCAATAAATCAATTCTTGAAAAGGCAGATAGCTGTTTTTTGCCTGTTGCACTTACTAAAGGTTAAAAGTAAAATCTCTAAATCCCACACTGCCGAGCACCAAGCCGTGTAATGGCATTTGAGGGTATATTTGACCTTTTAAAAAATGATTAGCCAAAGTTGAAGGAATTGTGATGTACAATATAACATCATTTGACATGTTTCTCCCACAGACCTCGGTTCCAACAACAGTGGCTACTACGACCTGCAGGCTGTGCTGACGCACCAAGGCCGCTCTAGCTCATCAGGTCACTATGTGGGATGGGTCAAGAGGAAAGAAGGTAAGCACAGTTGTTTCACACTGCACCATATCAGCATGTACGCGCCATGATCAGTCTCAAATCATAAAAGCTAATCCTAAGGGTAAACGCATGTTCAGGAACTTAATGCTTCCTGTGGTCTTTGCCTCTGTCAGATGAGTGGGTCAAGTTTGATGACGACAAGGTGAGTGTGGTGTCTCCAGAGGATATCCTGCGGCTGTCTGGTGGCGGGGACTGGCATATAGCATACGTTCTACTGTACGGCCCCCGGCGGCTGGAAATACTTCAAGATCAGTAGCTGTGGAAGATTTCCTAGAAGACAAAGACGACACCCAACACACATACAAAATGCCATTTCCAAGCACTGTCTACATAGATGTGCAATAAAACTGGTGTCTTTAAAGATTTGATGACCTTAATTTTTTTGTTTTTGTTTTTGTAACCAACACGGATGCTTGTAAAACATATTCTGTCAAAAGGTGTTAAATATTCAACTATAGTGGGCTTTAAAAATGGAGATATGACGGGAGGCAATATCTGGACTGGATCCTTGAAAGAGGATCTTAAGTCTAGCTCTGCAGTTTCATTAAATGTTTTATACACATTGTATATTTTTTAAAGCCTTTGATAAGGTGCTCATATCATAAAAGCAAAATATTTCTCTCCAGTCATTTAATCAACTTGTACGGAAATGCCTAGCCAAGCTGTTGTCCTTGACATTCTGGCTTGTATCTTCTCAGATGTATTGTGGAGATTTTCACGTAACACTGTAAAGACTGCCCTTGTTCACCTGTTGGCCCTCTGGGAAACTTGGGTTCAATCTCAGGTCTTTTCTTAAGTGCTTGGCTCGTATCATCTCCTGGAATTGTTCTCAAATGTATTGACAGATGAGGTTCTTTCTGCCAAATCTTCACTAATGCTTTTTTTGGGGGAAGTGTGTGGGGAACTGGTTTAGAACAGGTTGTCCTTGTGATGAACTCTGTGTGTGTGTGCGTGTGCTTAAATAAAGACTTGAGATTCAACGATCATGGTTTTTTTCAACAAGCCTTGAACATTGATCTTGCTTACACTGATTTCAGACTTTGACATCTACACCCTTAAAGGCAACGTTTCACTTTGTTTCTCATGCAGGTCTTCTAAACACTCTGCCCCAATGTATAAGACCTAACCATCCACTCTCTGTAATAAGTTATTGACTGATTGCTTTTCATAGGTGGTGAAAATAAACTGTTATACCAGAATGTGAGATTCTTTAATATGAGCATAATGAATCGTCTTACAAATGTTTTAATAGAAAAAACAACATTTATTGGATTTACAGTGAAAAACTTGAGTTTCAACCTAAACTACATACAAAAATGTTAAGTCTCCACTTGCTTTTGGATGTTGCAACAATGAAGGTACTGATTATTTACGTAGCGAATAAACTTCCTTAAGCCTCATTGAGGTTGTCTGCAATCTGGGCGAATCCTGCAGCATTAAGAGCTGTGACCAGGCACTCCACTGTAGCTTGTGTTCCCTCTCTATCCTGCCAGGCTACAAGCAGCAGTTTAGCCTGCATGTCAACATCTTCACTGTCTGTCTCGATCTCTCGCAACTCCGCCGCCTTCATCTCCAAATGAGACGCCAGCGATTTCCACTGAGCCCCCAGTTTGGCTGCTATGTCATCCATCTGCTGGTTTGTCACCATCTTGCTCTGTATGCTCGGACCTGGAAGAAAGAGACAATAGGGAGGATGAAAATAGACTCTTTGTCTAAAAAAGGGTGGAAATGAGAAAAGTAAGTGGAGGATGAGGTGATTTTATCATCAATAATAGGATCTGAAGAATACAGAGGTAAAGCTGGGGGAAGGATAAACATGTTACATTTGAGAAAAGTTGAAGGGCCACGAACGAGGTATTGTGTTGAATCAGCGATATTCAAACTCACTGTCATTGCTGTCTTTGAGAAGATTGTCTCCATTATCGTCGTCATCCTCCTCTCCTGTCTTGATCTCTTCAGAGGGAATATCCTTCTGCAGGTATGGAATAAAAAAAAAATCACAATATCAGCTATTGTCAACCGTTTCTGGGGGCAGCATGCAGACTTTTTATAATGCTAAATGTTGTTTTGTCAAGTTAAAATCCTCACCGGCAGTTCTTTGGCCAGTTTGCTGACCATGCTGTCGAGGTAGTCTGCCAGGCTTTTGAACTTCTGGTTAGTTGGTTGAAAGAAGTGTGGACTTCTCCTGGACAGCAGCCTCAGAGCGCGCCAGCCGTAGTTTGGGTTCCGAACGGCCCTGCATTTACAGGAACAAACAGACAAAGATGAAAACTGAGAATGAAGCTCTTTCGCACTTAAAAAAAAGAAAAGAAAAGAGTTTTTGCAAACTCACTTATACTCTTCCTCCACCATGTTCGCAGGGTCGGCCTGTTCAATGGCCTCCGCAAAGAATTCGTCCAATGATGGCATGAACTCCCTGAATGAAAAGGCATCTCAACATCTTCTGATATATACAGAAAGGTGAATGTGATTGTACATAAAGAACTGCAGCCTTGTTTTCTGACCTGTTGTCTGACTTGCAGGCCTCCATGTTGTCATGGTTCAGGTTCCACAGTCGAGTCAACTCATCACTGACAAAACACAGAAGAGCGTGAATTATGGGTGTAAACTCCACAAGTTAATGTTCAAGCTTCAGATATGGTCTACAATTAATGATTCACTAAAAGAACAACATTTTTTTGCAGGACGGATGCTTACTATTACAGGATTCGAACCTGTAATATTAAAAAAAACACATACTTTCCCATGAAAATCTTGGAGTCCGGCCCTTTTCCAAGGAAGTCTTCTGGGGCTTGTCTTTTCCTGGTGGGTCTTTTGGGTTTGTCATCTACCGTCCTGTTAAAGAGGGAAACTGTCATTTTGGCATGCAAGAACAAGCTCACACACACACACACACACACCACATTCTAAAAATCAATCAAATAACACAATTATCTGTCATAATTACGTTGTAAGATTAGGCTGCTGTACCTTTCTTTCACAAAGCTTGCGCAGCCCTCATTTTTCCAGCCATTCCAGTTCTCCTCCGTGTTTAAGATGTGCTGTGAAGAGGAAGCAGTGTCACTGGTGTACGGAGAACTCGAACAACAAACTTGACAGAATGTGTACGAACAAGTCTTGTTAAATAATATAATAGCAGTATTGTCAAAGCAGGGCTTACCTCAACCATGGCGGCAAACTTGTCTCCATCGGGAGGGATCTCTTTCAGCAGCTACAAGAGAACAGTCACAGGTTAATACAGGTTTGCTTTTCTCTCTCTGGACGCCATGCCAATACAAAGTCAAAACTGTCTCAATGTCAGCTATCGCTGTAGGTGGATGTACAAATGTGTTTTTCCTGTTTTGATACATGCATCTATAAATAAGCAAATCTTGGCACCAAAACAGGAAAGACAGTGACGCACATGTAATTACAGTGCAATTTGTCAGTGGGTTTTGGGACCGACCTGGTAAACCAGTTTAGTCGTCTCTTCAATCCACGCGGTCTGGTCATCATTCAGAACACAGCTGGAGCTGTAGGAGGACAAAACATACCAAATTATGAATCCCTCTGACAATTTCTTCTTGTTTAATGTTCTACAGGGACAGAGCAGAGACATGCTTCACCTCTTGAACTTGACCTGACCCTTCAGGTACTGGAAGAGGATGAGGTACTGCAGTAGAATGTGCCGCCTGAAGTTGCTGTCGCTGAGCTGCAAGTCCATCAGCTGGAGATGAAGAGCAAAGAAAAGCCAGTGAGGTAAAGCCCAACCCACATGTTTGCATAAACACCAATGAACATAAAATGTAGGACTTCTGTGCCAGATTGCTGTTCATGAAGTGGAATCAATGAAGAAACGTCAAAACTATTTCTGTTTTCTCACCTTCTCATTCGTTAGAAACTTGGCAAAGTAGACATCTTCTCCTCCAGATGCTCTCAGCTCTTCCAGCTTTCTCTTAGACGCTTGCATGTCATCCAATTTATAGCTCTTGAACACTGCCAAGGTCTCTTCTGAGAACTGTGCAGGACAAAAAGGAATTTACACCGTCAGTGAGTCATTGCAGTTTAGCATCTACTTTGCTGTTTGGTATGATGGAGCTCAAGGGAGTAAAATGTTCTTTGCATTACCTTCAGGAATGTCATCCAAGCTAATTTTTCGTAACACTGCACAGGGTTTCTGAAGTAGTCCTGCAGTGTCCAGAACTTTCTGTACAAGTTGTAGTCAATTGGAATGGAGCTAAAAGGAATAAATCAGTTTTCATAAACTTAAAAACAGTAACAAGGCATGTCATTTAAATATATACATACACTTACCATGGTGCAGGAGCATCATCCTCGCCCATTTCACCTTCCTCCACCTCCATGCCATCTTCCTTTTCTTCTGTGTGCTATAAACATGGAACCATAAAATATAATTAAACTCAAATTTTCAGATTCAATTAAAAATAAATCTCAGTCATTATGAGGTTTCAAGCACTTTACCTTCTGGCCGAGAGTGCTTTCTTGTTCATTTTTGTTGAACACCGTTATGTTTTCCAGATTGAACTGACTCTGCAGATTGAGACCTGGAATAAAAAACACAAATAGCAAACCAGACACATATTATAAACCATCACAAATACCATCCATGAGGAGTTGATGTTGTCTTATTTATTACAAGATAATACACACAAATGCTGTGTTTACCTGATTTCTCAGACAGAGGGAAGAGACGTGCCAGGAAAAGCTGGATTCGCCCACAGAACACAGTATTCTGGGATTTGGACAGCCTCCGTAAAAGATCTACACAGATTGATAAATGTGTTATAAACAGTTATGACTTTTAAACATAAAACGTCTTGTTCATCAAAAAGAAGGAAATACTATCTTTACCATTACACATCCTCAACAAGTAGTTCTTCCCGGCAGTGTAAAAAGAGTTCTAGGAAGAGGGAGAGTACAGACGTAGTGATTAAATTTATATCTATATAATGCCAGAAAAATGCTTCAACCGCCTTTACTGAGAGGCTGTAGCTTATTTACCGATTTCCAGGTGGAAACATTCTCCTCGACAAAAGAGAATATTTTGTCACATTGGTCAAGAGGAAGACAGTCCAGTACATCTCCTAGCAGAAGGAAAGGAGTTGTAGCAGAACAGATACCTACACGGAGAGAGAGGGGGAAAAAGACTTAAGCTTTGTGTGAGGTCAGAAAGCTTGCTCCACATACTTGGGACACACTATGGTACAGTGTGTGTGTGTAGTGAAAACACTGATGCACATGTCATGAAAACAATATTAGTGAGTGACATTATTTAATTATTGGCAGCAGTAAGTGTGACGGATACAATTGAAGATCAAAATGAAATGAAGTTGGCAACTCTTTGATGACAAAGAGCTCTTTGATGACAAAGATAACATGGACAGGAGTAAAAGCAAAGCAGCCAGGTTAAGTAAAGGCCCTAACGAGAAGAACTATGCTTCAATCCTTCAAAAGGTTTGCAGCGTTTAATGTTTTCCCCTGTTGTTTAGGAAGATTGTGTGTGGTCTCTTCATTTAAAAAGGTCCACTGCTGAACGTCTAGTATAATCAGGGACAATACAGATAATACATATTATTTCTGAGTCATGTCATGTAATCCCATGTGGGGTGGGCTATTTTAATGATAGGATACAAAAACAATACTTCCTTCATTTATTGTTGTCTTTCCTACAAGTCCAACATACGTAGAGTAACTTACCTTCTGTAACTGCATCAATACTCAGGTAGATGAGAGACAAGTATTCATCACAGTTCACTTTCTTCTCAACCTGAAGACAACAACAACAACAACAACAACAACAGCGTAAGGCTTTCATACACAGCCTGGTTCATTCAATGAGGTTTTGTTGAAATAAAATAAAGAGTAGATGACCGCTAATATACTTACAATCTGATCACCAAGAACACCCCTCAGCGCATGGTCAAATGTGGTCTTCTTTTCTGCATCACTGTAACACACGAGACACAAACAGTTATATCAAAAGACGTTTCCTGGATGTATTCATAACTTGTACAGAAGCTAAATTAACACTACTTACTTCCCAGGGAACTGACTGAAAGCATTTATCAGAGGTTTGCTGGTTTTGCCAACTAGGGCATGTCTGGCAGACGCCTGTGGGTGTGTGAGAGGGAAGAAGAGAACATTTAAGAGAGAAAATACATCGCTAGATAGCGTTCTGTTAGCTTAGCTAGCATTTGCTACCTTCTATGAGAACACAAGTTAGCTAACAGAACAGGATGTAACACGACTGCTCTGTTGCTATAATGTTCATTACGGCATACAGTATATGATAACAGTTGTTTTAATAAAGAAAGGCAATTCTGCGATTTCTCACCGTAAATTTGTCTTTAGCCTCGACAAAATTGAATAAGGACGGCGACATCTTTACACCGTTGCAACCGGAACTGCCGCTAAACGTCTTCCGGTATCTTCGGCGGTGTTTTTTTGTTTGTTTAATTTTTTAATTTTTTAATTGACGGAGCACTACATGTAAACAGAATTATAACCTAAAGAAGATTTTTTTTAAATGGATTAAAACAATAATAGCTTCAATGGCTAAATGGTCTCATCTAATAATCTATTTTTCTTTTTGCTGTTTTCTTTTTCTTTACTTCTGGGATTTGCAGTACAGTGCTAATGTTAGTTCTCTCATAAAACCACAGGGTTAATTCTTAATCTATGTTGTACAGTCGATGGTCTTAATACATTTACATTTATGGATAGTTTAAAATAAATAAATAAAGTATTATTAACAGAAATTCAGTTTTCTTGTCCACTTTGATACCAAATGCATTATCATTTCTGGTGGGAAAATGGGGGAGAGAAAATATTTTTGATTCTAGCCAATCATACATATCAAACCAGAAAGTATGGCTATAAGAACAGAAGACAAATAGTGATCCATTGCTTCTTTTCCTTCATATACTGTTCAAAAAATAATTTAAATAACACTCAGGCTATGATCTACAACATTGTTTCTGTCATTTTGTCTGAAGTCAGTTCCCTTTGGAGATAGTTTGAACTGTTTTTTTTTGGCATTTTTGAATATATATTTGGTTAAATATCACAGCTCAGTTGTTTTTAACATTAAATACTGCTAATATTCAATCGACCTAGACACATGTATTAATCTGCTCAGTAACTAGATTGTATTTAAATGTCATTTTTAGGCCAGACCCAATGCAGCAAGGTCTGTGCCATGTACCATTCATTCTCCGTCATAAATCAATCTTATTTGTTGCAGAACTTAAACAATTAAAACGTTGCTGGAACTACACAGTTCAATCAGTATGTAGGCCTACATCCATTTCAGACCAGAGGGTGTCAGTGTTTCACACTATTTTTGTCCATCATCGTTGAAGTTGTCAGATCATAAACGGCTCTGTTTGCACATATGAAATACTAAGAGGTGGCTGTGTTTGTAGGTGTGTGTGAATGTGTGTGTGTGTGTGTGTGTGTGTGTGTGTGTGTGTGTGTGTGTGTGTGTGTGTGTGTGTGTTTGTCTGCACATGTGTGTGTGCATGTGTGTGGACATTCAGTACCCATGCATGGCAGGATAAAGCTGAAATCCACCCTTTCCTGATGATAATCCCTGCAGCATTTTACATAACATGGACATTCAGCTACTGACATAGAATGTATGTCGTGTAGTTATGCTCACTTAATAGATTTATTTTCATAACTTCACTCAAATGAAAAGGCTCACTTATTAATTGTTGGTCAGATAATGTTACGTTGTATGTGTCCTTAGTGGTTAGGGACAAGGCTAAAGTCTTTTTTTGCATCTGGGTCTGTGAGGGCACACTTCTGTGTTATGGGCATACCATTTAAATAAGTTTAATAAACTACTGAGCTGCAGGGCCTGATTTTGTTTGAGGATTTACGGTTCAACAATGTCACACAGCACATAGGACCAGCGAAGCATTACACTGGGGCGTCAATCATTAAAGGCCCAATCCATCATTTCTCAAAATCCATAAATTCCAAATTTATTATTCGAGTATATGAGTTTAGCTGGATGTAAATCAATAATTCAATTATTGATGTAAACAAACCTTTAACAACACAAAAACAAAAACAAAACCTGGATTTGGTTGCCAGGTGTTAGTCTGTGCTTTGGCTTTAACTTTGGCACAACCAATGTGAACACTGTTGCCTGTTGTGATCTGTGTTTGTTTATTGAGCAGTTTCGGGTCAGGGCCTCTGAAGTAGATTGTAGTAGTGGGACCATTCACCTTTTGCACCCTCTAACAAGCGTATATAGCCCTGCCGTTATAAAGGCTGTTAACTGCACCTAAAGGTGTTGTGCTAAAGTTTTTAGAAAAAAACACTAAAGCTGTGCAAATGTAGGCCAGTGGTGTCATCTAGAAAGGGGTGAGGGATCAATTTCATCACATCTGTCTGGTCGATGTGGTGATAAAAAGGGGAAGTGAGAACTGTTTTACTCTGCAGTTTTGATTGGCACCTTGTTTCTTTGACGCAGAGTTCTGCACGTAGTTCAACAGATATCTAACTGTGCCCCCCCCCCCCCCCACACAACCCCCCTTTCTGACACATCGTTTATTGAACATTTGCCAAAAACTGATGAAAAGCAGAGAGGGAGTGAACATGGCAAGTAGCTCGCAGATAAGGGGCCAGCATCAGGCACTATGTTGAGACGGGGTAACGGGAGGTTAAGGTTAAAGAGCAAGTCGGTGTATGTCCCTTTAAATGCAGGTGTTACTCCATATTTGTCTTTTTTCTAATAATAATTCCCATGAAAAGACCAAAGGCAACAATGTCTTAGTCTGTCTCTCAATTCTTTCTCTGGGCCTCAGCCGCCCATTGTCCTTCTGAAGACTTAAGTCAGTAAAAACAGGTCCCAAATATATAGTTTTATTTTTAAAAAGGCTCAGTAATTTCCTAAAACAGTAGCTTTGAGCAAATATTAATCAAACAGAAGTAAATATTACATTTTTACCAGACTATTTTCAGTCACGGATTATTACACATTTGCAGAGCTAGTGAGTATTTACTGCTGCAGGAAGGTGTATGTGGGATTTGACAATAAATAAACTACAGTGCCCATGTTCATTGCAATAAAGGAACATGTTGTGTGGCTCATTCCTGTGTTTTGATAGTTTAAGCTCTGTGGCACAGAGAGAGTTGTATCAGGCTTTGACTTTAGGATTAATTCATTGATGGTTTTTGATCCTCTCATGGGATTTGTAGACAATATGAATATTATGGAATCTTGCCAGCCCTATCATTAAAAGTATAACTATGAATTTATAAAGTGAAAATGCGTTTTGTTTTCTATCAAATAAACTGTTGAGAATATACAAGATGTGTTAGATGGGCCTCGTCGTCGGGTTGAATATCGTACCGTTACTCTGAAATCAGGTTAAGCCTTCATTCCAAATTGTTTATTTTGTCTAGACAAATATAATGAGAGGACCACTGAACACTCTCCCATGCCAAGTCATGGAATAATCAAGCACAACATGAGAGCCAAAATAATTTGATGAAGGACAGTCTCAGACAAAATGACTGAGGGGCAACAGAAAGAGCATTGTCCATGTTGTTGAGGACAAACTTCAAAACAAGAGGCTGAATACAATGCTTTGACCTCCGGGGTTAAGCACACAAAGAAAAAGAGATTTTAGATTGGTCGCCGTCACATGACCAGCCTCTGAAATCCCACCATAAAAAATCATGGGAAGAAGTGTCGTGTCATATAAGCGAGATAAAGCCATCAGCTCAGCGATCCTTCATGGATACATTTCACCAGAGTTGACGGATATTAGCCATGAAGAATGATGTATACTGAATGTAGATCTTTATTCTGAAGCGCATACTGAAGTTTTGTGTTCGTGGTTACAGAAGGAAGTCACAGATAAGACCTGTTGCTACGCCGCCACACATTGGCCGCAACCAGTACACTTAGAATGAAAGAGGAGTTCAGCTAAACTTGTCTCTGACAAAATAAAATATATTATATAATATATTATTAACCAGTGGGTCTCCATATAACTACTAATCAGAGCTGGTCCAAGGCAGCCAGCAGGATTAACACCACATCCAATGAAATGTATCTGTAAAGTATTCAACTAATTATTTTCATGCAATGGAATAATTCATGTCAGTAGTTTGAAATGCAGGCCATTCATGCAATTACAAGCTGAACATACAGTACAATCAAATGCAGGTAGTCTTTGGACACACTTAATTTGTCGAGATTTATAGATCTGGCAATTTACCAAAAATATATATATTTTCATATACATGATATATAACAGTAGTGTTATATTATTCCAAGCTGGCCTTAACGTGACCTCTATTCTTCTTTGTAATGCACTTTTCCTGTGTTTAGCATTATGTCGTAATGATTTTTAAAACTTTTCATGGCCACATTATATGTATATGTTAGTTTTGGCACCAGCGATGTAGGCGGTGACACCTTTGTACCGCCGCAAGCTTTTCGTTGCCAGGAAAATACACTTACAAATTTTTTTATTTGCACAACATGACACTCGCGTAGCCGTCGTTGCAACTGATGTGCTGCACGCGCTTCCTGACCCTGGCACACACAACGCTAAATTATGTAACAAAGTATGGAGGACAAGTCTTGAATCACGTCAATTCCTCCCAAACACAGGAAAACTGTATTGGCAAAAGACCAATGGTCTCAAGTAGAGCCTCACGAACACTGACTGAGCAGGATATTCCCTTCACAACACCGAAGGCCTCAAAATGTATCAGGCATTAACTCTTCTGACAGTCCGAACAAAAATCAAATAGATTTTTGAAAAGTGCCTACATTTGTCTCAGAAATTCAAATGTCTGGAGACTGTTAAAAAGTCTACCGCTGTTATGTTGAAAAAGTATTTTATTTGATATAAATAAGCAGTGTACAGTAGTTATTTCAACTTGCTCTTGATCGTTGTGTAACATCCTCACACCTGTGATGATCCGCAGCAAAAGAGGATTCCTGTTTTTTCAATGAAGGACTCATCTCTGGTCAGTAGATAATTATACAGAAGAACTGCCACTACACCAGCTCTCATTGGTCCTGCCCAGTACACCTGAAAAACAAAGCATGTCTGTGTTACAATAGGAATGACTCACATAGTATGATTTACAGCTCCTGTATAAATGCAGGCCCAAAGGATCAAGCTGGGTTAATACCACATCCTGTGAAACTAATCTGTAAAACATATCAGATGAAAACACCAGTTGCCGCTCTGGCTGTACATCAGCAGAGCCTGATTTACAGTTCATCCTATGCTAATCCATTGTATCAGGCCACAGCAAGATGAAGAAACCATCTACTGAATTAATAAAGGTGGTAATTCTTTTCCTGACTGATGTCCTTACAAATGACTGCAGAGGACGGCATAAGCTTTCATCCTAAAAACAATCCACGGTGAGAGAAGGCCTGCGTTCGGTGCATGACTGGTACACATTTAACTTAAAAACAACTTATCACCAGCACCTAGCAATTGTGAAAGTCTTGATAAGAACACAAAACTATCAACTGTCTGCGGTGACACCTGACACAATGGCACCGCCAGCCACCGCTCCAAAATCATACTCATCATACAAGCATACTTATCTGGCAACGAGGCCGAGGGTGAGGATTCAGGTGGGCACCGCTAATGTGGCTTATACACTGAGCTAATGTTGCATTGATCAAGCCAAAGGCAAATGCCACTTTTATCTCCTGGTCATGGTACAAATTATTTCATCTCCTATTGCAGCGGAGAGGCAGATTTAAATATGAGTATTCCCAGAGACTCAGCCAGAACTGCTCTCCACAGCGGCCATTTTTGAAAAATTTCTCACATGCTACTCAGATAACGTCCACGTCATTGTAACAAACTGATTTTAGGCAGTTGTTTTAGTAATACACCAAGACAGTGGCACAGGCAGAGATTTGGTTCCACCAGGAACCCAATTACAAACACCATGAGTGACATTCACCAGCATTCAACAAGTGTGTGGCTTAAAAAAATAAATAATTCAGGCCTGATTAGAAGCAGCTGAGAGATGTGCATTTCAACCAGTGAGGATGACCTTCGCTTCAGTACTTTTCCAGTGCAACAGAAGGCAGTGCTGTTATTCACAACGCATTAAAGACTGCACCAAACTGTTACTTTGTGTGAGAAGAAGCGTTGAACTGAATGATGAAGACATGTCCAATTATGTAAATGCTTTTCTGGATTAAAAAGGGAAATAGGAAGGTTTTTCACGCATTAAAATTCAAAGTTCGACACATGCAGCAATCGACAGCTCGTATGCATAATTCAATGCATGCTCAGTTGTTAATTTGCATTTCTATTAGGAATTTTAAAAAGGTATCATATTGTTTTTTGGCTTACTTCCAAGCAAATGAGATATCAATTCAGATATGTGAAGGACACTCGCTGCCCATTACGTTTTGCAAGTCTTTGTCAATGGTTTCCCTATCTTTCGATCTTCTTACTCTATTCTGAGCATGTGTCATGCAGGGCCGGCTACATTGAAGTTGACATCACTCATATGCCCGCTGTGAAGGAAATGGGACCCTTTGAATTCACAACAAGGAAACCACCCTCCTGTTCTGCCTCTCTGCGTGTCTGTGTGAACAGACTGACAGGTTAAAGGGTCACACAGCTTCTTGTCTTCTCGTCAGCAGAAAGAGAGAGAAACCTGTCAAAGCATCACCTTTGACTAAGAAGAGCACATCCTCTGTTCTTCTTTGTAAAAGCAATGTAGCTTCACTTGCAACATCTTGTCATTGCTTTAATTTCTCAAATCAAGGATGTATTACTTCAGAAGAGCAGGATAGGAGAGGTGTATAGTCATTTATTGCATATAATAAAGTACATGTGATAGTGGAGAGATATGTGGGAAGAAACTGACAGGAAGGACAAAGTTTATGTTTTCTCACCTCGTGAGCAGGAGCAGCTCCGCGGGCCTGCCAACTCTCCTGTCAAACAATATTTCATTTGATGAAACATCACCTTATTTGTAACGTTTGGTGTGTGCACTTCTGATACTGCACTACTGTGCAGCTTTTAAGAAGCCTCCTGCATCCACCTGTAGTATGCTGGCGGGAAGTTGTCATCATCTCCCCCTACGCCCTGCTGTGCTGGGTTTGGGGTTGCCTAGCAGGGAGAGAAGAGGTCGGGGCCCAAACATAAACTGTACATATTCCAAATTCACATGAAATATAGTCCGTATGAGTTGGCTGAATGAACTTGAGCTTTAGTATAAATCAGCCACCAAATGAATACGTATCAGGATATGCTTATTGCTCAGCAGTATTGACAACAGACTCAGCAACACATTCTTTTAGTTATGCAAATCACTAAAATCATCATTAAAACATTTTTATTTTAAATGCTGCAGTTCAAGGGGAGTTATTCCAAATTAAATTAAAGTAACATTTAGTTGATTGATTCTACTAAATTAGTAAAGATATTAAGGCTATTGACAATATGTCCTCATGTTTAGGGCTAAGATGTGACACAAATACAAATAATCACATGCAGATAACATTTGATCCTGATTGGACTTAAGATGGGGACTATTTTACATTTTTATTGCAAGGTTTTTAAGACGTCTGCCCTCCACTCAGGAGTTTTTGCATCCCTGGCTTTCACATGTAAATAAGACACAACTATGTCCCATCCCCCCAACATCTAGTCTCCCAGGGTACATCACATCAAGATGCAGCTTTTCTGAAGGGAGGATTTATCATTGTTGTCCGTCATGAGAGTTGAACCTAACCTAACTCAGAGATTATAGGATAAACACAGAGAATTGAATCATGCAGAAATGGAAGCAAGTACATAATAAATAGTTTTGTTGGTCTGTTAAGCAGAGAAAATGGTACTTACAACTTCAATCATTTCCCTCCAGGTTGTTTGAATTAAGTGAAATCATAAAATCATAATTATGGTGAATAAATAGCAAGTGTTGACAGAGAAAAACTGCCAACATGTTTTTTTTTAAAGATTGTCTGAAATGGTGATAAATTCCTTTTTGAATTTGTCTGTTAATCTCCAGCAGTTTCCAGGACCAAAGCTTGAGTTGAGATCCCAGTCCTCGGTGCAGTTGTTCATCCAGTCGGTTAGGAAAAAAAGACTCCTACTGAGCCTTGGAGGATTTCCTTAAAAAAGGATTTGAATCACATTTTATTTCCCTGCCACCACAGATGACGGATGATGTTGTGTTGCAGTCCAGTAAAAACACTGAGCCAGGTTCAACTTTCTTCTTTTGAGAAACGGGGACTTGGAGAAATCTCCTGTATGCGCTGTTTCTTGGCTGCTGGGCAGAAACTCTCACTAATCTGGCAACCTGTCAATGGATTTGTTGAAAACATGAGCTAGAGAAAACATCCATCAATCAGCAACAATAGCTGGAGGGTACAAAGAAAACACAACAAGATTGGAACGATAGCCGAGTATCCAGGCCCAAAATGTAAGATGACATTCCTCACTATCTAAGGATTCATACTGTAATGCTGTCATAGAGTTAACAATATGTTCTGTCTCTTCACTACTTAAATTATCACCATGATGAGAATCGCAGTTACGGTTTATGCTAATTAGGCCCAGATCCGTTATTTTGACCTTAGGGTGGATACAAATACAACTTGAGAGGCTAAAGAGACTACAGGGCTAAACTCTGTTCTTTACACACACACACACACACACACACACACACACACACACACACACACACACACACACACACACACACACACACACACACACACACACACACAATGATTAAATCAAGCTTTGACACCAGATAACGCTAATAACTCAGATTTAGCTCTTGTCTAATCTTTGCAAGTTTATTTAAAAACCTGTCAATCAGTCTTTCTCTCTTAATGGGTTAACCTTTTGTTGGTTTTCTTGTATCTTCAGCTTCACACGTTCGTCTCACTTTCCTGTGAGGAAGTCTCACTTTTCCTCTGATTAGCATGTAGCTTTCATAGCATCCACCACAATACAACTTATTTTGGTAAATTGTCCTGGCATTGAGAACTACAGAAGCTGAAACATGCTTGCTAATGAATATTAATTAGTTCTTCAGGAATGCAGATCTGTTTTTTATCAGATAAATCCAAGACTGGGCAAACCTCAGGGCCTCAGACCTCTAGGGGCCCAGGTTCATAGGAAGAGGCCCAGCTGCAAAAGTTTGCCCTGTGGCCCCCCTAAAGGTTAATCTGGCCATGGATGAATCTGTATGTTTTCATCTTGGAAATATTATGGAGTGTCTCAATCCTCAATACTGTACTGTAATTGGACAGATTTTACGATGTAATGGGATAATTTCTCTTTTAAACAAGATAATACGTATCCAATATATGTTTTCTTTTCTTAGTTCAATCATTTTAAGTGCTTTGAATGCCTGATTGGTTAGAGCGAGAGAAGGAAACATCTAATCTATAACATCAGACACAACATGTGTTGATATCTGGTAAGAAGAAAGCACATAAAGTAACAGCTGTTAACAACAAGTGTTTTATTTACTTACAAAAAGTGAGACAGTTCAAGAGTGCACACACAATACATTATCCATAAGAAATAAAAAGTACTACAGACACACAGAGTATACAAAAAATGGCTCATCATAGAATACTGATATGGGGAAACATTTCACACTTTCTCACACCCTCGACTTGTATGCTTGAGCGGCTTGTGTGTCGGGTCAAACGAAGTAGTGATTCTGATAGTGACACTAACTGACCCGTTACCACAAAGTTACCATCTTCATTGGTATTTCACAACAGCCCAAGAACGCTGACATCCCACACTAACATTTTGTTTTTACAGGAGCATAAACATGTACATTGAAACTAAGTGGTTTGTGACTGCATGGGACTATTTCGACGTCATCTCGATGGTTGCCGTAGTGTCGTTGCCTCCGTTTACGTCATAATCACCGACCGGTCCGCTGACCAGGACCTTCATGCGATTAGGGAAGTCATCAAATTTAGGGGAAAGCAGGAAATCGTAGACGAGAGCTGCTGCTACACCACCACACATCGGCCCCACCCAGTACACCTGCAATGGATAACTCTGATCAATCTCTGCATCGACGTTGGTTAACACCTCTTATCACAGAAAGATACAACACAAAGATTCCAGTGAAGTTCAAAAGGTTTACTTTTTGTCGATATCTCTGCCGGGTTAATTGTAAAACAATAGGAACTCTATAACTGATTAACTCGGGTAGAATGAATCACAGGTAGTGGAGACATCAGTCTGCTATGGAGTCATTGACTTATTTAAGCTTGACATGTAATATGCATGCAGAAAAATGTGAGGCACGCGTAAAAAGCTTTTGTGCTTCCATCTCTGACTTACCCAGTGGTCCTTGAAATCGAGCAGGATCAAAGCCGGACCAAAGCTGCGAGCGGGATTGATGCCACAGCCGGTGTAGCTGATCTGTACTCAACGAAAAAGAGACAGCATAAGAAGATATCTTCAGCTACATGGTCTGGTGCTGTAATCAGGCTATACATAGTCAGGGGTTTAAGCTAAAACAATAAGAATGCATTAAATTCTTTCACTCCAAGAGCGTTATCATATCTGGTGCTTGTTTACATACTGTTTCTAGTCCTAGATAAACATAATACTGTATTGTAGATGGTTGTAAGGTGCAACTTACAGCTGCCAAGTGTCCCAGGCAGACCGAGAGGCCAATGGCCAAGGGTGCTGAGCCGGTGACATCACGCCGCCTTTTATCAGTGACTGCAATGACACACAGCACAAGCTGGAAGGTTGCCAGGAGCTCGATGCCCACGCCTTGACTGGGAGTGACACCGTTGAGCTGCGAGAGTAAGAGAAGAATCCAAAACAACAACAGTCAGTTAGATGGATAGTTTCCCATCAAGAGCACTTCTCATTTAGCAGCCGCTGTCATCGCCCCGCAAGTATGACAGCAATTTGTCAGAGGCTCCAAAGTGACACATTATTTTTTCTTTTTCATTAATGAAAGACCTGATTGTAGTTAGTCAGCAATATTCAGCTGAGGTACACTGTGTATGGGGTCAGAACAGTTTCTCCACAGTGAACAGATATCATGTCTTGACACTCTTGAAGAACACATCTGATGTTACACATTACAGATAGGAAAAGATAAGTGAAGCATTTTAAGAGTGCAAAGCCACACTTTTACTAAAACATCTGAGAAGAAATGTCAAAGAGCTGACATTGCGTATTTTCATTTTGCAGATTCTTTCAGCTGTTGCAGTGTGGCGTGCTTTAATCATGTGTCATCACTATTAAATAATAAGCAATGACAGAATGTACGAGGAACAACACAAACAGTGCCAAATTAAGTGCGTACATCCTCACAAAAGACTCAGTTTCCCCTGGGAGGTCAACTTTAGACTACAAAGGCACTTTGAATACATACTGTTGAATCATAACGCAGTACATCACATTCTTTGGTAGTGTGGGATGTTTTAGAGTTCCCAATTTTGAATCACATACATGGTCTGTCAACAGCAGTAATATGAAATGTACTTACAGAGTTGAGCCCCAGTTGAAGATTGGTACTTGGTCGAGCTCCATACACAATGCCACTGGCCAGAGCTGAACCCAGCATCTGGGCCACAATATACATGACCGCCTTAAACACGCTGATCTGGCAGCTGGCAAGCATCCCGAGGGTAACAGCAGGATTCAGGTGGGCTCCACTGATGTGGCCTAAACTCTGGGCCAGTGTGGCAATGGCCAATCCGAAAGCCAGCGATACCTTCACCTCCTGGTCTGGGTTTGTGTTGTTCGGGTTCCCAATAGCTGTGGAGATGCTGAGGAAAATGAAAAGGGTCATGCCGACCAGTTCAGCCAGGACGGCCCTCCAGAAATCCTTGCTCTTAAGCTCTCTCATGGTGGTGGCAGTGTGGCTGTCTTGGCTGTGGATTTGAACTGTGTAAAGCGTATGTTCTCACAAACAACAGCAGCAGGCTGCATATATAAGGCCTGGGCTGATAATGGTCAGTGGGAGGGCTTTAAAAAAACTGAAAGAGAGGGCCACGCTGAATTAATGAGAAATCCAAAAGACCAGTCTCTCACTTCCCTCCCTCTGCACCCTCACCCTCCCTCCTCCTCTGCCTGTCCTCCAACCCCTCTCATAGTTCCTCCCTGTGCACCACTTTCTGGTCTTTGGACTTTAGTGAGTTATAGAATTGGGACCTGAAATAGCTGTATGCAAGGGTAAAGTTTCCACTCACACAAGCATTTACCGTTTCACAGCAGAGCCTCTGGTTGTGACATTTCAGTGGGAAAACATTGTAGCTTTCAATCAAGATGAATTATAAACATTTTAAGTTTAATTTGTCCAATTTGTGCTTCAGCTTTAAAAGTTAAAAACCTTGCATAATTGTGTCTTGTGCTCCTGGGGACGTAATAACACCATGGGTCACTGACTGCACATAAGGAAGAGCCAGAGAGAAGCCAGGCAACTCCCAAATAATCATTCCAGGTCTCACCCTTCCTTTCAGTGACAAGCTTTTACAAGACCACCCAAATAACTTCTCACATGCCAGCTCTGAGACTCACTTTGAGAGAAAGAGAGATAATTAAAATAACAGTTGAGAGCATAAAAAACACAATGCATTAATTGAAAATATTCTTAAAAATAAAAACAAGACTTAAAACATTATTTATTAAATTGGAATAAATCGGTATTTAAACATGAAAAGGAAAACAACTGCATATTTAGCATGTCACTAGATCACAAAAAAACAACATGTTAATGTTTTAAAGTGGAAACGGGAAATATTTCTAGTAGATGGAGAAACAATAACTAGTAATAATATAAGTTGGCGCAGGGTAAAACATCAACTTTGAGAAATGAGCTGCCTGTTGCACCTGGACCCCAAGACGAGGGGGTGTGACGACAAACAGCAGCCAGGCCGATGCAAAATCCGTCATGGAATTTACCTGGTGATACTGTGGGCGTTTGCTCTCTGCGTGATCTTCTTAATAAACATATATAAAATCGACTTCTATTGCTTTGATCAAGAAAATGACATAATGTACTTTTAATGTTTTACATTTCTGAGGATTTAATTCAAACTAAACTAATTTAACTGTGTTACCGAAACACAGAATTTCAACTGATGTAATTTCACTACGTTATGAATGATTTACAGTAAAAGTTGAGTTGAGTAATTTGCTCATTGCAGCATAGGATGACTAAATAAAGCGATAAGATCCAGGACAGATGTAGCCTGAGGTTTAGAAATAATGTTATGATGAAAACACTGAATAAATTGAGCGTATGCTGCAGTGGTGAAAGTTTGGTATGTTCATGGCCAGAGGCGTGCGGTGCACAAGCAAAATAAGATGGGATTTGGAGCCATGCAATATATTGTCATATTGTCAATCAAACCAACTCCTCTCAATCCCTTTAACAGCGGTGTGCTCAGTGTGCTGCGGGGGGGAACTGACATGACAGAGAAGGTTGAAAAGTAATGACTAACTAACATTTAAAAGAGAAAACTTGACGGCTGATGAAAGAGCTAATAAATGATTTATTAATCGGCATTTGTCACATTTCAACAGGTCAGACCTGAGGAATAGTTTATATGTATGGCTAACTCTACTTCGGTCGCCTTTTCTGATATTAATTGAAGGATGAAATGAATTTTTAACAGATTTACAAAGTGAGATATGCAAAAGCAATCAGGGACACGTTGACTATGCTCAGGGTCTAAAGTCACGGCAACAATGTCAGCGAGCGAGGATCCGATTTGAGATGGAATATGTCAAATATGCATGTAGGGTGGGTTTACATAACGTAGTATGTAATGTGTAACCCAGAGGTGTAACCTTATAACATCTGTGAAAGCACTAATGTGAGATTCTGCAGGTTTTTGTCATTAACTAGGTTATGGAGAAATGGATACATTTGAAAGTGCTCAAACCTGCAGTGATGGAGATTATTACCATGGATAATGAAATGAATGTACATCAAGATAACTCTCATAGTGCAAACACACAAACTGTGTCTCCTTTGATCAAGGCACCGGACTGTTCTGTTCTCAAAGAACAAGTATGTGTGTACAGAATAAAAATAGAAATACCTAATCAATTAACATCTAGCCGTGTATCCGTTATATTCAACACTATTCTAAATCCTATTTATATTTTTGTATTGATGATTAACTCAATCTGAAGTCAACCAACACCATAACAATGCTATCAATGGATATCTCTGCATCTTCTCAACTTCTGCTTACTTCTTCTCTAAGCCGAACCTTTGCTGGAGATGAGGAGGGATGTCACTTGTGACGTGCTCAGACCACGATAGTGGAATGTGGAGAATGCTTAAAAACACATAAAGTATAAACACAGTGAGTCACCCTGTTTGAGTAATTTATGTAGAGTTTCCAGCTAACTGACGGTTATAACAACCGCAGAAAGTAACTGTCAAGGGGAGGTCAAGGTCATGGTGGGCTTGATCGGCACATGAGTTTGTTTGGTATTTAGGTATGACACATACCATACACAGAGGTCGTCAGTGTAACGCCACAATAATCCAACCGTGGGTGCAGATTGTATATACATCCATAACTAATTGTAAAAACATTTGATTGATTAAAAAGCAGTAAAGAACTGCAAAGTGAAACCCTCTTTGACTTTTGAGAAAAACATGAATGTTTTATTTTAGAATTGAAGGTCTTTCCAAGTGGAACTGTTTCTTATTCAAAATGAAAAATGGTTGATAGAAATTGTGTCATTTTCCAGAACATTGCTATTTGCTTCAATACTGCAACATTTTAATCTTCTGCCAGTTAATAGCAGCTGGAATTTAGTGTTTACTGTTGGATGTGAGAGGATGGAGTTCACCTCTTATTATGAAATAAATTAAAATGATTTATGCAAGAGTGCACCACTTAATCTTCCTATTTCTTCAATATCTCTGTTATAACTTATCCTAGTAAAATAAAGGTAAAAATAACAACAACATTGTTTGTGTTGCATTAAAAGAAAAGCGTGATTTAAACGTGTATACAGCTAAATATGAGGAAAAAGAGGTGAATATAGATAAATGACCTTCCCAAGCAACACTTGATGAATTCATTTTGGTTTGTTAAATGACATTTAAAATATTTAATCTGCTTGAAACCATTTTTCATAGTCATAGTTGTCAGAAGACATTGAATAACAAAAGAAACTTGACACGGTTTGTCCCACTTCATCACTTTCAGGCGTTAATCTTCCTCTCCTGCCGCACCGTTTCTCCCAAATCAATTCAAAGTTGTACAATGCGCTTAAAAAGAGGAACATGGAATCAAATCATACACATTCTTTGAGTGTTTGTCGGGAAAACTGTGGGTCGGTGGTTGAACAAACAGGCTGATGGGTGAAAGGTTGAGGAGCATGAACAACACAGAAAATCAAGTGACCCGCGAAACCGCCTGTGACAGTTAGGAACTAATTTTTCTAATTGCTCAAATTTATCTAATTACAGTTTGGTCACAAGGTATTTTGTGTCCAAAGGGGAAAAGAAATCTTCACAGCAAAACAAATACGACACATTGCATGATTTCCCGATTGTTTTGCCGCCAGAGAATTTGACGGCAAGGTTGATCAATTTGTTTGTACGCAAATGTTTTAATAAAGAGAGGTCATTCTTCACAGTGACATCTGACGCTGACAAGAAGAGGAGTCTAGCTACATCATTTGCAGGGCTTTGACTGTCATGATGCATTTCCCAGATAACGCCCAACTACACACTCTCGCACCCCTGCACACTCTCAAATCATCACCGGTGAACAGCTTCTTAGCAAATCACAGTCATGGGACCGCTGCTGCTTAGCGAGTTCGGGTCAGTGCGCTGGTGAGTCAGGCCAGACTTAACTGTCAGTTATATAATCAACATGAACCATCTCATGATAAAGAGGCATCGCCCGAATTAGCCCGTTATCCTCTTGCTATTGTTCAAATGTCATAATCACGATCAGAAAAGGTTTGGTGTGGTTGCTCAAGATAGGAAACATTAGCAGGTCTAATGTCTGTTTAACCTGTATATTGATATTTTGTCTCTCTTTATTCTACTCTATTCAAATCATGTCTTCTAAAATAAAACCATATTTCATCAGATGCTAAGCTGCTTTTATGACTCTGTTCTCGGGTGATGGTTGCTTGCAAATAAACACGTGTCAGGGAGATCTTTCCGTTCCAAACAGAAGAGGCACTTCCAGTTATTTATGGACGACCTGCACATACACATGTATATACAGTAGGTTATACTGTATATACATATATATATATATCAATTGTGGAAAAGCCTCTGGTCAAAATGGGATCGTTAATATACCATGTTCAGTAAATCTTAGTAGTGATATATAGTATATCATTAATTTATTCCATTTCAGAAAAGTGCTAAAGTGCTTGAGATAAAAAACAGGAGTAAACAGCGGTACCACTGTCTCTGAGTTATTTCATATTATCCAGGCAGAACTAATCAAATGATCAGATTTTACACATCAACCTGGATGTTACTTGTATTCCACCTGAGATAAAAATGTCCTGTAACGTTTTAATATACCAGCACTGACGTGTACTTTAGCAGAGTCTTCGGTACATAGTGGTACATGCACGGTGGTAAAAAGCTTAGATTACATTAAGATAGAAATGTACTTTTGTGCTTTTTTCATAACCTTTGTTTTGGAGGTCAAAGCCTTATGTATGCGACACAGCAATATTCCTGGGAAGTGATAGAGGCTCTACGTGAGGGTGGATACTTGTCATCATGGGAGGTTGACTCACTGGGCTTTGTAGTGGAGACTCCTTCCTTACTAAACCTACTCACAGACGCTTTTAAGAAAGTTTTCGGGAAATTGTTGCCAGTAAAAAGACAGTAATCTGCGTTTGTCAAACCTCTTTACTTACAGGAAATATCATAAACACACATTTTATGTTTTTTGTTCCCTTTTAATTCCCATTTACAGACAACTACAGATTTATAAAAATGGAGATGCAACACATTTGCGCGATCACTGCTGATAAGCTCAAGACAAATTTAAGCCCTTCTGTGAATAAAGAGGCGTCATTAAGTCCGACATTTGAGCAGCTCATCTGTTCAGCGCAGAGTGTGTGGACAAGCGTGTGTGTATGGGTGTGTAAGGCCATCTGTTTTCATAACTGAGAAGGGAAACAATGAAACCAAATTACACTATGTCCTAAGAGACAATCAATTGGAGGCCAGAAATGATGACAACAAAAGTGACTTCCTTATCATATAGTGAGCTTCACTATACCACACATGGCAATTGGTGAGAGATTGTGCTTAGCGTACAACTCTGTTTACATAATCAAGAAGGAACGCAAATGACGCTACATATGGTCCCTGTCTAATGTTTGGTGTGGTTGCTCAAGATAGGAAACATTAGCAGGTCTAATGTCTGTTTAATGGTTTCTGGCTTATCTGACTTCCACAGTGGGAATGTAATTAATAAAGTGAAACTGTTTATTTTTCCAACAACCATCATAGGATATCCTTTTATTCTGTGTCAATGACAGGAGAACAGTAGCACGTTTGTGTAACCCTCCACTTCATCGATCAGCGACATTAGGAGGATGTCAGCGTGTGAATTCCTTTAGACAAACTGTGCAGATCTGCTGTTTCTTCATGAAATTGATTTTTGGTGTAACAGCTGTCTGAATAATAAAAAACAAAAACATAATACATCTACTTCTAACATCCAGTCTGAGTAGTAAGATGTCTAAACCTCTCCAGTGCAACAGAGGAATGTACTCGCACCCAAATATTGTTTTACAATAGTTGCAACATAATCTTATCTGCGGTGGGTTCATATAACTTTGAACATTAACCGATTAGTCTTTGAAGGGATTTTGTACTGGCTAGATGAAATGCAGCTTCCTCAAATCTTTAAAAGAGGCAACTGTGATCAATTGTCAAGTTTTATTCCAGTTGTAAACCAACTTCTTTGTCTGGTTACAAGTTTCTTTGAGATGAAGTGCATTAAAGCAGCCGGTCCTGGGCTTGATGCTTGCATGTGTCTATCCCCGAAGAGATTTATATTTCCACTCTATGTGTTCTCTTGAGACCGGCAGCCTCACAAACACACGGAGGGGCTTTTTTTTACTAGGGGGATCAGTTCAGCTCAATTGTTGCGTGTGGCTCCTGGCTCTCGGCCTATTTATTACCATTGTAAAGGCCCTTGCCTGTGTGTCCCCCACCCCCACCCCCCCCACATCTACAAAAACTATACAAAAACATTTCTGAAAGGCTTAGTCAGGGGTCTGTGATGCCATGACAACAGCTATAACATTATAGACTTCTTCCCGCTTCGGAGACCAGATCGTGTTTTACTCATCTCTGTGGCGAGATCACCAGGGAGACCTTTAGGACCGACCAGATCGTGTTTTACTCATCTCTGTGGCGAGACCACCAGGGAGACCTTTAGGACCTGACCACATTAGGGTTTTGGCACAGCTCTTGGAACACTTGTGAGGTGGATTGATCGCTAGATTTATAAAATGAAAGCTGACATGTTTGAAAATGAAAAGAATTGATGAATTGACGGTACAAATGATTCAATACTTGTTATGGCTTCACACGTTGTAGAATAACAATGTCCTGTGTAGTGTGGCTGTCTCCCAATGAAACCTTTTGTACTCCCAGATAACACAAGACTTTATTAGGTCTTTATGGTGAGTTGCCATCTTGGATGCTCTGGAGTAACATTAACTTATCTGGCATGAAAACAAGTTTATAAAATGATAAAATGTAGGCGTGCCAACTGATACGGGTGGAGTTCTTACTGTCCGAAAGCTCATCTCTGGCTTTGATCCAACAGTGATACAGTATTAACACTTAACTCCCTCATGAGGCCGATTAGATTTTATGCATTTATTCACATTCCTTGTCAGATAACATCTAGAACACAAAGTGCTCAGGGGAGAGAAGAAATAGTTTCCATGGATTTATAAGGTATTGCATATCCGTCCGTACATGTCTGCAGTCCAAAGATTACACTCAAATAACCACTAATGTGCACAAGCATATTTAATTTAAATCAGTATTAATTATATGTTTGACCACAATAAGATGGTATATTGATATTTTGTCTCTTTTTTTAATTATTATGGTGAACACCTCAGGCAAGCTACAGAATAGCAAGGAACCAGAGTGGTACAGTAGTTGACATAACTTAATGCTCCAGCCTCTCTCTATTCTACTTTATTCAAAACATGTCTTCTAAAATAAAACCATATTTCATCAGATGCTAAGCTGCTTTTATGACTCTGTTCTCGGGTGATGTTTGCTTGCAAATAAACACGTGTCAGGGAGATCTTTCCGTTCCAAACAGAAGAGGCACTTCCAGTTATTTATGGACGACCTGCACATACACATGTATATACAGTAGGTTATACTGTATATACATATATATATATATCAATTGTGGAAAAGCCTCTGGTCAAAATGGGATCGTTAATATACCATGTTCAGTAAATCTTAGTAGTGATATATAGTATATCATTAATTTATTCCATTTCAGAAAAGTGCTAAAGTGCTTGAGATAAAAAACAGGAGTAAACAGCGGTACCACTGTCTCTGAGTTATTTCATATTATCCAGGCAGAACTAATCAAATGATCAGATTTTACACATCAACCTGGATGTTACTTGTATTCCACCTGAGATAAAAATGTCCTGTAACGTTTTAATATACCAGCACTGACGTGTACTTTAGCAGAGTCTTCGGTACATAGTGATACATGCACGGTGGTAAAAAGCTTAGATTACATTAAGATAGAAATGTACTTTTGTGCTTTTTTCATAACCTTTGTTTTGAAGGTCAAAGCCTTATGTATGCGACACAGCAACATTCCTGGGAAGTGATAGAGGCTCTACGTGAGGGTGGATACTTGTCATCATGGGAGGTTGACTCACTGGGCTTTGTAGTGGAGACTCCTTCCTTACTAAACCTACTCACAGACGCTTTTAAGAAAGTTTTCGGGAAATTGTTGCCAGTAAAAAGACAGTAATCTGCGTTTGTCAAACCTCTTTACTTACAGGAAATATCATAAACACACGTTTTTTGTTCCCTTTTAATTCCCATTTACAGACAACTACAGATTTATAAAAATGGAGATGCAACACATTTGCTCGATCACTGCTGATAAGCTCAAGACAAATTTAAGCCCTTCTGTGAATAAAGAGGCGTCATTAAGTCCGACATTTGAGCAGCTCATCTGTTCAGCGCAGAGTGTGTGGACAAGCGTGTGTGTATGGGTGTGTAAGGCCATCTGTTTTCATAACTGAGAAGGGAAACAATGAAACCAAATTAGACTATGTCCTAAGAGACAATCAATTGGAGGCCAGAAATGATGACAACAAAAGTGACTTCCTTATCATATAGTGAGCTTCACTATACCACACATGGCAATTGGTGAGAGATTGTGCTTAGCGTACAACTCTGTTTACATAATCAAGAAGGAACGCAAATGACGCTACATATGGTTCCTGTTTACGTGTACTTAAGACCAAGGTTATATGGGAGAGTAGTAGGAAGACAATAGTTGTCAATATGGTCAGAATTACGCACTCAAATATTATTTTTCACTGAGTGTCGGAAGCTCAATCTGGATTTCCACCCCACACAAAGGGGCCATAAATGTTCTCTCCTTGTGCTTCCCAAGTTGAAAATAAAAGTATTCTCATGTAGCAGTTCGTGTCTGATGAAAGTGACATTGAGACATCCTCTCTCCTAATCACTTCATAATAGAGAGTGTAGTTAATAATCCAGTGGGCTTATAGTTTATTGCTTATTATTCAATAGGGATCCTTCCATTTACAATATGCTCATTACATGTACATTTATGATTGTGTGGATTCTTGAGGACCTTTGGGGTTAAAATTGATAAAACGTAACCAGTAAATAAAGACATTTCCAGAAATGAGCACTTTATCACAAACTGCTGTGAACTCATCATCCTCAAAACAAATTTAATTTAAGTGTCACTTTTTAACCAGTCATTAAATGTGATGTGTTCAGTGAATGCACAGTTATCCTGTCACAGCACAGCAAACAGTTTTGAAAGGCTCAGACAAATCATGTCGTCCTGCTCAAAGAGGAAAACGCTTCTATGTGTCGTTCTAGAGGGCATGGACTAACAACGCGTTTTGTTTTTTAATTTGGAGGACATGTTGGACATTCAAACAGGTAGTTAAAGGTCGTTAAAAACATCATCACTTCCTCAATCATGCCCATGACCGCTCAACGTTACTGACAATTCATCTTCAACATCTGTAGCCCTGTAGTTCCAGGTTTAGCTTATCTCACTGGTTTCCATCTCAAAGGTTTCTTCTTCATGTGTTTTTCCTCTGAGCTCCATGTGTGTTGATGTTACCGGCTGGTATTTCTTAGTATGTGCCCTTTCTTTGTTCGTCTCTTTCTAAACTCCTTTTCGGATTGTGCTATGCTCGCTGCCAAAGGTCAGCATCTTTAAGGATGCCTGATATGGATATGTAGAATCATTCAAGGGCATCCTTTTCTATAAAGGTTTGGATTTTCTTAAAGGCTCGTATTCCCCAAGTGTATTTCAAGACTATTTATGCAGCCTGGACATGAACTTCAAAAGATTAATTTTGACTTTGAGTATGAAGCAGTTTGCCTCTTGTTGATTTTGCTGGTTTAAACGCATCAGTTTAGTAAAGGTGAGGAGATTCTTCACTGCATTGGACTGTATGATAGGACTGCATTGGTGTTTGAGTTAACTCTCATGTCTGCCTAAGTGTCTTGATATATTATCACAAATTCTAAAGGTGATACATAAATGTCTCCACCTCTGTTGTCACTAACATGACTGGCTCCATACTGGTGGAATTGATTTACAGATCATCTGCATCTACTGCCGTGTAGTGCAGCATTATCATCTACATCTAAGTGCATTGAACTGGGTCCACAAGGTTGGCTGGACTCATTTTCTCTTTTCTTTTGGATACTGTCTTCATGACCCAATAAATGTTGATTAGATACAGAAAAGGTATCTAATCACCAGTGCATCGGTAGTCGAATGGTTACAGAGCATGCAATATAACCGTAATGTCCTGGATTCGATTCTGGCCTTGGAACCTTTATTGCACGCCCTCATTTCTACACTATGTCCTCTGTCAAATCAATTCTTTATCCACTATCTTTATGCACACATAAAGGTAAAACTAGGCCACATGTTTGTTCTGAAAAGCACATTTTTCGCAACAAAGGGCCCCAGAAACTTTTCCTCCATCAATAATGTATGCAGTAGTTTTGGATTTTAAGCTGGAGTTTTCTAAAGTCTGTCGATATCGCACTGAGTGGAGCACTTACATATGCTTTTTTGTTGCTAAACCACCACAGAAACCTTGATTCACTCCGCAGAAGTGTCATTGAGTGATTGATTTTATTTGATAAATTGAAAATACAGTACACAGATGTTCATACAGTACAACAAATGTTCAGGATACTCTGGACAGGAGAGGGATGACCTGCACACACAGGCTGTAGGATGTTTGTTGACAGTAGATGCAGTCCACAAGAGGCCCTAAAGCCCAATGGCCGCTGGAATCTAAACCTAACTCCTTTGCTTTGGACAAGAGAGTGGAAGCAAAAGGCATCTTCTACAGTACAGTCAAGCATCCTTGGACAAGCTCAGTGAGGAACATGAACATATATGGATGAGGAACTAGAATCCACTAATGATTCAAAGAGATCATTAAATAGTTTGTTGAAAGGAAGTTCGAGAACAAGGGCAGAACTTGATCACTGACATATTTTTGCCCATAAACCAGTCAAGTTTCCTGGATCAGTACAAGAGAGCCGGATTAATACTTCTGAATGTTCAAGATCACCATAGTATGTGCAGGTAAAGGGCGGATGCTGAAAGGCTTGAGCATGAAACTGTGAGAGAACTTCGCAATGAGGTAATACAAAATGCAAAAGTCCTAAGAGACCCAGAGATCCAGACAGATTACAGGTTGGCACTCAGCCCCATGTTCCAACTATATCAGGAGCTGTACGACGAGTAGCACCACCTTGATACCCCCTGGCAGGATGTAAAGCAGGTTTCACCTATCAACAAGTGCTGGGTACAAGGAAACAACAACAGAAGGAATGGCTATCAGCATTGACCACACAGAAGATCCAGATACAACAAAAGAAAAAGGAAGCACTGAACAAACGGCTACATAAGACCAGTGACAGAGTCTGCTCATGAAGTTTATGCAAGCCCACGGCGAGGTGGAATTCTGAGAAGAAAGGGGACAAAAGATATGTCTGAGACTTTGGACGCTGAAGCAAAGAAAGCTGCAGTCTGTGGAAAATCAGAGAGCTGTGAAACATGACCAGAGCGCTTGCAGGAAATAATTGCAGACCAGAGAGACTGTTGAAGGATAAATCAGAACAGATCATCACACAAGTAGCCAGTATAGAATATAATATAAACATACTGCTGCCCTACTTGGAAAAAGGTTGTAAAATGTTTGTAGTTTTCTCCTTGATATTAGAGGGTTGGGTCAGGGACATACCTTAATGCTGTATGTATCTCTCTGAATGTGTATATGTTGGGGAAACAAGCACCAACATCGTCCGGAAATGGGTCTTAAACTCTCCTGCAAGATAATAAGATGGCAATTGGCACGTTTTAAATCAAAGCACACATTTTTCAATGTTTTTCATTTTTACGTGCGTGTTTAGATCGGGTTTCTTGCTTACGTGGTAATAATAAAAACCTGATCTAAACAATGTGCCTCTCAAGGTTTTTTTTGGTTTCTTTTATTTTATTTTAATTACTATTTTACACCCTTATCAAAAAAATCCCTGTAATTGTTTATTACTGAATTTATGTCGGTTTTTTTGTTTGTTTTTCATATAACTTTTCTGATTCTGCTCAAAATGCAACATGTATTACTTTTTTGCTATTATACGTAAAATGCTAATATGCAAACAGTACACAGGGGCTCATGAATAAATGCATCTTAATGCTTTTTGGGTTACATTACATTACATTACATTACATTACAGTTCATTTAGCTGACGCTTTTGTCCAAAGCGACGTACAAAAAGTGCAAAAAATCATGAGGATACAAGAAGTTGGAACAATTTGTTTCCCAGGCAGCTTTGAGGTCTATTGTTGGTGTACAAAGCTGGTTGGGGACGACTTTAGCCCCCAGGCTGAAAGACAATACAAGGAATAGGGATGCAGATGTGCATAGTCTGCAATGAGATCTTTCTTGCAGCGAGAGATCATTACAATAGAAGAGACGTCAGAGGTTTATTTCATGATCGGTTTCGCTTTTCCCTATGAGGGGAAATGCATCTGAATTTGACTTAAAGGAAAGGAGTTGGACGACCCCACGCTCAGCCTCACCCAAGACAAATAGACTGTACAAGACAAAAGACTGCTATCTGGAGAAAGGATGAACTGATATATCAGAAATGTCAGCCAGGATGCAGATTAAACGAAGCACACTGTTGATGTTTGGACAGGGCTGTGGTTTCCCCTTTGGACTCACTAAGGTGACGTTTTGTCTGTCACTGTTCAATGTTCAATGACTATGATCATTTATGGTAATGTGTGAGGAGTACTGTCCATCAAAAAGTGCAGAGATTGACCACAGGATATCACAATATATATATATATATATAAAAAAGTATTTTGTGCATCATGGCAGTGGTTTTAGAGTCTACAGTTGTGTACGATTGAACTGAGGTATTTTAAATCCTAAATGTTAATACTCTTTTGTCTGCATGACTCCACAACTTTGGAGTTAGACAATTCTGCCTGCTGGGCAGTGAAAAAGCATCCCTCTTTCCCTTCCCATGTCCACCAGCTTCTCAAAGAAATCCTGTCTCTGTGAGAGTCATTGGTGATGAACGCCAAGGTCTTTGATGTGCTAAAGGTTTCAGGGCTAGAACAATGTGGGGGAACGCTGGAGGCGACTGGCGCGTTGGACTGTATCCCATTCTGTATATCAGTTTCGTGGTAATGATCAATGACAGTATTCTGAGAAGAAGCTGTAGGGTGAGGAAGAGAGTCACATTAGGGATGCAGGTTCCTCCGAGTGGCCTTGTGATCAGAGGAACTGTCCTTGAACTACATGGGGAAAGTGGGAGCATGTGTGTAAATAAGCTCAAGTGGCTTTAAACAAGGAACCACATCCCTGCCAAGTCCTGTCCTGACGTAAGTGCAAACAAAAGTCCCCTAAAGGGATTAATAACATTTACAGTGACTCTATTGTGCTTTTTTTTAATTGTAAAAACACAGACGTGTGTTGTGCTGTACCCCTCCTCACAGCGCTCAAGATCCGGCGGAAGAAGTATAGTTAGCCATGCTTTGATGAAAGTCCAAGTGCATGCAACAAACAAAGCAGAGGAATAGACAGTGGAGAAGATTTTTATGGACATCTGTGCTGTAATGAGGACATTTAAGCTTTTGGGTGCAGTATCTTCTTATATTAATACTGATCAATCTCTCTGATGTGTTCACTGTTTTAAGAACAATTATAAAATATATTGACCAATTTGGATTCAAAATGTTGTGAAAAGCTAAACAACGCAGTCCACATGGCTCTCAGTGTTATACATCACAGTATTTTCTCATTATGAAAGCTGTGCGCTTTCCAAATGACCATTCTTGATTGCGTAAAAAAAACAAAGCAATCATGTACTCCTATGTGCGCTCCTCCCAAAACCCCAGACAAACAATTATATCACTTTGCAAGCATTTCCTAGATGCCTGAGTGTCAGCGTTAAATCATTACATGTAAAGCATTGTGTGCGCGGCAGTGGAAATCAGCGAGGGCTGATAATCAGTGGGAAGTTAGGAACTGAAGCGGGAGTTCATGGCTGGCAACAGGACAGGTGTTGGCTCCAAAGTCACAGGATCTTCTCACACTGTGCCGGTCCCTTAGGGTGCAAAATGGACTCTCCTGTCTTCTATTCTGTAGTAGCCACTGCCTTATCAAGGGAAGGAAATAATCTGGGAGCTGCTTCCCTGCATTGTGTGTTATTGTTCCCCCTAGTGAGAGGAGGCTGCATTTGTCAGCAGGAGGCAGATAATGCTTAGGGGTGGCTCAAGGTATGTTTGTTTTGTGCTTTCGAGGACTTTCAGTTGTTATGACTTATAGGAAACAAACAGAGGAACCTGATAGATTACAAAGTAGCTGGTTTGGAAGTAAAGGAAAATCAATAATTGTGAATGGAAAACAACAGCATTAATAGGAGATTCATGAATAAGTTCAGTCTTCCCTTTGACACAAATGTGCTCTTAAAATCCCTGGTTGAACTTTTATCCCCCAACTATAAGTAACTGTCCCTCCACCTGATATTCATTTAACAGCTGAGTTGTGCAGCTGCATAGTAAGAGGTCTGTCCATTCACATCCACTGGCACACAACCCTGCCAAAAAACACATTATGCCAACTTTGTAGAAGAACAGAGGATGTCGTTTTCCATTTCTTGGATGATAGCAGCACCGTAGGCGTCCACATTATCACAACATTGACACTTTTAACCACCACTTATCTCTCGAGACATCCGCCAAGCAAAGCTTGCTGCTATGCCACTCAATCCCATTTTTAAAAGCAAGTGCAAGAACAGACGGATGACTCAGTGTCCGATCGTGCACACCAATACTGAGAACTAGACTTAGGATGCTAAGATGTTAGCAGTGCCGTTGAAAGGTTGAAAAGAAAGCTCTATTAATGTTCTCTGCTTGACCGAAAACCCGGGACGCTGTTCATCTGCCCAGACCAAGGTCTCGGCCAACAGACTTGTAACCTGACCAACACTTCCCCTTGAGAGTTAGTTTGCTCAAGCTTGATCCATCTGCCACACGGGGTTTAGGGGACTCCTCTCTTGAAGATATTGCTGATATTATTTTCACCTGTCCAGGACTTATATCTTGTGTCATTACTCTCTAGTGCATAGGTCTTCAACAGGGGGTCCGCGACCCCCAGGGGTCCACGGAGGTACTGCAGGGGGGGGGGGGGGGGGGTCGCAAAATTGTTTGTAGATAAAGCAATTAAAAAGTAAAAATAAAGATTCAAAGTATCTTTTTTTTTATTACAATTAGTTTTTTTTGCTTTGTGCATTCACATTCCCTCCTCCGCTGTACTTCGCGAAGGGCGCCGACACACACCTACAGTCAGAGACAGAGTCGCAACGGACCTCTTCAAGCCTCTTCTATACAATATATATACAGGAGGGGGGTCCCTGCACCACGCTACACCAGTTTAGGGGTCCTTGACCTGAAAAACGTTGAAGACCCCTCTTCTAGTGATCAGTCAAGCACAAAATCAGTCACAAATTGACCGTTCGCTAAACCCCTCCCGCCCTGGATTCCCCCACATATTAAAGCAGTGTGCATGGGACTGTAGTGAGAACAGCTACAGAGTTTGGAGTTTGGGTAATTCAGCTCACAATTAGAAGCCGGATTTTGTTTACAACAAAATGAAATTTCAAGGATTTTGAGTGGTTAATATGCCACCGTTATCTTTGTAAGCTTCACACGTGACATGCTAGAGTGGAAGGGTTGACAGGCGTAGCAACAGGACCTAAGGGAGGCTTATAGTTACCAGTTAATTAAAGCAGCACCGTCCACACAAAAACTAGCCAAGATGGCAGTAAGAGAGCCTCACGCCATACCTTTCCCTCCGGATAAAACAAATATAGACACAGCTTTGTCTCTGCCCACCGGCTTAATGGGGTTAGAGGGGTGCAGTTTCCAAGCCATTATTTTGAATGTCACATCATTTGATGCAGATCAACCCACTCAGATGTAAAGCCTCTCATGTAATCACAGCACTAATTTAGGAAATTATATGCGCTCATTTCAAGTTGCAGAGAACGAGGTTACGAAGACTGCAATTGGCATGGACTTGAGGACATAAAATACTCTGACCGCTTCCGGCCACCTTTGCGCTTTACCTCTTTGAATGAGAGCGGGTCAGAATATAAATACCACAAAGTGTAATTACAAAATCCCTGGTATTTGAAAAGGTCACTTTTTTTTCAAACCACTAATGGGATGCTGGCTGTTTCTCTTGCGCTCCACAGCATTGAAAGGATCTGCTACCGTTTTTAATGCAGTTTTCTACCAACCCCCCCCCCCCATAGTGATGAATAAAAGCTATTGAGGCTACTCGGGTGTTAGGCCCCTTAGTTGAAAAGGGATCAAATGTGTGAGCAGAAGGCTGTTTCAGACCTATATGTTAATGAGAGAGCACTGCCAAGGGGCTGTTTCTGCTGCAGCTCTAACTCAGGATGTGAACAAGAAAAAAGCTCAGAGACAAGACGACAATATGTTTAGTCAATTCCTGGATTGCAGTTCCTCACGTCATTAATGTGTGAGCACACCAATATGGCTGAAATACAAGTGAAAAGGATAAAAAGCTGTTCTGCTTTGACGTAAACACATGTGAAAAAAGACGGAAATGATTCTCCTTTCTGGGCAGTTATAATATTTCATAATGTCCTTGTCGTATTTCAATGACGAGTGTCTCTGCCAAAATGTAAAGTCATCATGAAGAGGGCAGAGTCATCAAGACTCAGAGCATGCAGAGAGGACATTTACATTTACCCTACGTACACAAAATAAATTAGACGGCTTTGATTACAGTAACACCCGAGTCAATAAGTTCACTAAAGGGTGGCTCAGCTTACTTCCTGTGAAACAAAAGACCCCTATATCAAGCAGTAGGCTGTGAGAATGTTGCCAAATGTACAAGATGTGAGCATGCATGTGCAGTTTTTTTTTTTCTTCCATGGAGCATTTTTGCAGAATGGGTTAAAGTAGCAAAAAAGCAGATGTTGTCTATAAATCAAGGCCTATCAGGCATAGAGCCAGTCATTGTGACAGACGTTTGCCAAGTTGAAAACATGCCTTCCAGACTGGACTGGTTGGCTTGTTTTCTTTTGGAAAGGCTGATGTGTTCGATGCATCCTGTCTCAGTGGGTAGCTGGTGAACTCCATCCACTAGCGCACAAGTTTATTTGTGACTTGTAAATTATAGGGAAAAGCTTTCCTGTGCAGAATCCCAAATTGTTTTAGTCATTCCTGTAAGAAAATAAATCAGCTCATGTGGTGTCGCTAAATCCATTGAAAACGTAGTGAGGTTTTGAACACGGAGATATGCTGTCAAACATTCTCTCACAAACTATAGGCCTTGTAGAACCGATTTTATTCTTTTGTATCCAGGCAACAGACAAAACATTATCGTGTTTTCTTACACAACACTATTGCACCGGGCCAACCATAACAAGACTCAAAACAATCCCTTCATATCAGATAATATGGTCATTTTCACACAGAGGAACTGGTCTCTACCCATAGTGCACGGGTCCTGATTATTCTGCTTTCCAAGATTATACAGAAGCTTGAGTAACGGTCGGTAATATTGACTAAAATAATGTTTTTAAAGTGTCCACTATATATAAAAAGGAATGAGCTAATATGACTGTATACGGGGTGAGGAATAGTTCTGTCTTTATGGGTTATATTAGGCCCCCGTTTGTATCATATTAAATAAAGTGCTATATACTGCTGTTCAGAGTCCACACCCTTCCTTTTCTCCTTTTCAGTCTCATTTTACCTTGTTTCCCTTCAACCTATAGTAATATAAGCCAAAGAAGAGAAGATTAACCAACTTGTTGAACTTGTTTAAGATGTTAACTGTCACTTTTTTTTTGCGTTGACCCCTCATTGAAGTGATTCTCTCAGAGCGGCTCTGACGGGAACATTGTGGTTCAGATTTGGTTGCACATTTCTCATGATGAAGATTATTTGGGGAATATGAGGACAGGAAACATCACTATTGACAAAGCATTTGTACAAATATTAGGATAACACTCTGCTGAACTCAAAATAAGGAAGGTATGGGCTGCATGTTATTTCATCTCTGCATCCTGCCATTGTAAAATGGGATAGGATGAGAAAAAAAAAAAAAAAAAGCACCATTAAAATCATACATCTTGATTCAAATACTTTCTGGTTTCAAAACTGGTTTATTATTAGATTTTCACTCTAATACTTCAGGCACAGAACAGCTGGGGTTTGGGAACTGAGATCATCTGAGGGCTGAAAGACTTCCTTGTGATCAGCGAGCGCTTCATGTAGATCCGGGCTTGAGCCCCCAGTATCAGCTATAATGATCTCTATTATAGTCATTATGTGTAAATATATACCATTACATGTTATCTATGACATTCTGGAGAGCCTTTAGAGGTTTCCTCAGAGGTCAGGAGGTCCATATAAATGTCACTTTATCTTTGCTGGTATCAGGGCATACCGTGCATTCACCAGAGGCCCATCAGCCCACCCATGAAGTTCACTTTAATGGAACTGTATGGTTCGTCAACGAGCATGATGTTGTATCTCATGAATGATGTTTGTTATTTATCACCGCATGAGGTAAATTGAGAATACTCAGTCATCGCCCTCTTGTTATTTTCGATCCACGATAAGCTTCGATGTTGCATCTATAAGCAGATACCAGTGTTTAGAGAGAAAGAGCAAAGAGGACGTTCTGGTGGTTCTCAACTGCTGAGGTGAGCTTATTTTTTTTAAATGACAAAGCTCTTAACATGTCTGCACTGATGGAATAGATTACATCCAACATATTTCATCATCCCCAAGTGCAGATACAAATTAGACCACACTGAAAAGGATGTGAAAAACAGTTTAATTCAACATAGCTTGCACAAATCCCCCTGAGTAATCTTCATTGTGACACATGATAGAGGTTTTGTGTATTTACAGTGTTGTGAAAACTTAGCGGACCTCCTTAATTCCACACATTGCTGGGTTTGGAGCATCAAACAGGTCTTGATCTAGTGGGAGTAAAGCTACACACACAAACAAATTAAACACAGTTATGTCTGCTATTTATGCCTCCATGGAGTCAAACGCTGAATTTGTTTTCCAAACTCTGAATATCTCTCTAGGGTGGTCAGACCAACCTAACAAAACGGTCTTATTTCTAGATACGGCTCGGAGAAAGTTTCATTTATATCTGTCGGTACAAAATTGCTTAAGCTGAAATGTTGATGCGAAAGGCTTTTCTGGTGCATCATCATCCTCTGCTAATGGCGTAGAAAACGAGCTGGGAGAAAGCCTCGCTCTGTGCTTTTATTGCTGTCTGTGGGAGTTGCGGTTTGCTGAATGTTCTTTGCTGACTTTCATCTCTCTCTGCCCACATATCTGTCCTCGGTTTGTTTAGAAGTAAAAAAAAAAGAAGCAAAACAAGTCAAATTATTAGGGAGTGATTCATAAAATACTTTTTCTCAGCCTGAGGAAAATGTACAGTTCCTTGACCTTCTGAAATTGCACGCTGGGGAATAAGCAGGAGGGATTTGTCCCCCCGAACCCACCAGATGGTGTTGCCATTGGAGAGCATGGAAGCATTTATAGCAACAAGGTGTGGTCTAACGTGCGACCGAGGCGGGAGACTGTACAATACTCCTGAGGTCACATACTCACTCCTTGTGACACGGTTCAGATTGACTCCCATCACAACTGAAATCAATGCACCAAACAATTTCCCCTGAATAGATCTCATTGTTTACTGTGGTGCAAAAACTTTAAATAGCAGAGCCCTTGAACTTCCTCTGCATTATGCTTTGTGATTACATCCGACTTGAAAACATGTCCATAGTTATTTCCCAATAGGCTTTTCTTCAATGTGGACAACATAGCAATCACAAGACTCCTTGATTTCCGTCTGAATTCCACTCATTCCAGATGCAGTCTGAGATATAAAATACACTTGTTCCTGCAACATGAGATAAAGGTTCAGCGCTTGAACTTCTGGATCACTGCTCTGAATCTCCTCTACTAACCTCACCATTGCCCCCTAGTGAACACTAAATGAGAAGTTTGATCAATGTGTAGGCTGTCAAGGTGCTTGCCATTTTAGCTTCATAAGAAACAGAAAGAAAACACATCACATAACGTTTCGTGCTTTGTACCACTGTCAGAAACACTTGTCATTTCAAGACAAAGTCTGGAGATGGTTAGTTTTCTAGTTATGTTCTTATTTGATAAAATATGTACATAATTAATCAGGAAACAAGCAAAATACAGAACACCAAATGACTAATGCACACTTTGTTTCATAATACAGTCAGTGTTAATCCTGCTTTATAATAATATTTCCAACATTTATAAAGAACAAATGTATTTCTTTAGTTTCTTGGCATGAGTGAATAATGACACGACCAGTGCAATCAGTAAAATACTAGGCAACATTTAGTAGCAGGGAATGGAAACTGAAACAGCAAATATTCAATCTCTTCAACCATGCTTTTTTTAATTAAACAAATTATATTATATATATATAATTTATAATATTATATAAAATATTGCTGTTTGATTTACAAGTTTTAAAGAATTTTATAAACACAAACAAAACAACAATTAAATTAATTGAATTCATAAGCAATACAACTTGCTCGGTTCAGTGTGCCCAGTAGTTAATAGCAGCTAATGTTAAGCAACTTAAGGAACCTCTATAATATCCATTTCTGAGCCATCTCACTGACTTTATTACTTATCTTCTTGCTACATGCTACTGTTATGCTACATTTTTAGCATTTACCAGTGGGCCTATCCTGTTGTTGTCGTCTGTGGCCACGGCGGCCGCTGTTCAGCAAAGGTTATACAGTTGCATAGTAAGCTGTTAGCTCTGAAAGCACTCACCCCTGAGGCCTCTATAAAACTCATAAACAGCTTGCAAGTCAAAGCCCAAAGACAGCACTGCTGCTGGATGTGGCTAAATTGAGAGCAAATGCAATGCTGTGATGAGCTGATGTGTCAATACATCCACCACAAATATTACCCATCTAGCTTATGTGGCTAATGTTAGTGACGTCATGAATGGTTTGTCCAACAAATAAGATGCTAACTGATAATCTGTTTTGAAATGTCTTTAAACAAGCATGGAGCCAATGACTTGAGTGCTAACAACATGCGCAGCACTTGAGGCAATGCCCTTTGCATCGCTTCTTGACACTGACGATGTTTTGACATATTTATCTAAGGTCCTAAAGTTTCTGATTTGTTTTTCTGGAAAGCATGTCTGGAAAAGCAGTCTCACCCATTTTTACTTATTCTATTTAAATACAAATGCTGGAAGGGTTTACGCATCCACATGTCAATAACACCACATTGTTGTAGATAAATTAACCACAGAAAGAATGTCATTGAAATTGATTATCTACTCACCCATCTCTGCACGGCTCTCAATTTGAGTTTGTTTTACTGCCACAAGTTGAGCTGAATCCTTCTAACAGTTTCGTTTTGTATCGGCTCACTGTGAAATTGATTTGGCTTGACTTCAGTCTTTCTACATTGATTCTAAGCGACTGGGCTTTCAAGCCACTGAGAGTCGTAATGAGACACAGAAAACAGAGGAACAACCAAGGACACAACATGTTCGTCCCCTGCTGATTTGGTGAATACTAAAAAGCATTCTTGATTTCCGATCCATAGTTTGGCAGCTCAATAAGTAACCTTGAGTGAAAGTGTTGCTGCATTGATATAAACATCTCGCTGCTCTTAATTAACACAAGCACTGAAAATGAGAAATGAAAGAAAAAGAGGGATATAATGTCAACATTACATCTTACGTGCTCTTGTTTAAAATGGGTGCATAAGCCCTTTTTTTTTGAGGACATAAGTTCTTGTCTGTTATATTATAGTTTAGTTGTTGCATAATTCTCTTCACTACTGCATTATTTTGCCAAGTTAACATGCAAACCAGCTTTTTGGGACACAATAGCCTGGATACTTGAGGTACAAGTTATGACATACAGCAATAAGACAGTTAGCAAAACAAGAGTTTATTATTTGACTGTAATCACTGCTGGAATCCCCCTTTTAAAATGTCTCTTTAATTGCATTAGATAAATAAAAAGAGTTTTAAGCCCAAAAATCTGCTTTTTGTCAATTATATAGGAATGAAACAGACTCAGGTGTCTGTCATTGATTCAAATTAATAGTCTTCGCCTTGCCCATGGGTGTGGAAAACACCTCCATGCCAAATGCAATACAACATTAATAGTGCATTACAAATGAACATTGTGCACATAGGGAATAAGGAGCAAATAGGCCTACATAAATGTAGAAAATTAGATGTACACAAAATCAGTAGGAATGAAGTCATACATAAATACAATAAACTTAAGAAGACAGTGGGAAAATGGGACTCAAATATGTAAAAAGGTTCATATTACATGACTATGAATAAATGTAACATTCAGCATGTTGTCTTGTGACGTGTGAGTGAAAGCACTGAGACCCTGAAGGTTAGCTGACCGGTGTCCAGCAGAGGGCAACAATGAATCAACATTTCATTATGTTATATAATATTCTTCTCTAAATTCAAATGTTGCTCATACCCTTTGCACTTTGCCTTCACACAAATGTGTTTGCATATTTTCTGCTACATGTTTAATTGTTAAATCAATCTTGTCATTTGTTCATTGTTCGCGGTCTCTGCGTCTCCTGCCGCCAGCTGCCAGCATTCTTGTGTTGTCTGTCTGTTTGGCTAATGTTCCCCCCAATTCCCCATCTTCAACTCCTTCTGGACCTTCAGCGTGAATACAATTATGTTTTTTAATTGACCTTCCTGTTTGAAATAGAGGTTAGATTCAAATCTTTCCTCCCCTCTTGGGGAAGTTGAAGTAGAACTTGCAGAATGAGGTTTCTAAGAACTAGATATAAACACCGGGGGTACAGTGGAGCTTCATAAAACACACAGGTACAAGTATTCATCCAAATCCTATCAAGAATTCATTAGAACGTTCGGTGAAGGATTTATTCAAATCTTAAGTGTGTGTGTGTGTGTGTCTGTGTGTGTGGGGAGGGGGGTGCCTATCATATCAAATTTTTTTTTTGGGGGGGGGGGCTATCATATCAAATTAAAGCTCTGTCTAAGGCCCTCCAGGCAAATGGGAAATGGAATATGCAGTGCAGTCCTGCTTTATCTTATCCTCCTGATCATCTGTATCACTGACGTCATGCTGCAGCACCTATATAACCCCACCGCAAGTGGAAGAGCAGAAATTCAAGTCTAAAAATCTGTGAAAAGCATATGAATACCCAAAGGCGGGAAGGAAGAGATAAACAGCTTGCCTCGCTTGCTCTTCAAAATGCTATTCAATCTGACTGTCAAAAATTGAAATGATGCAAAATGATGCATTTCAAAAGTTTGTGATGCTTCAGCTTTTAATGCGGGTCTAACATATTTGAATTGAAAGTTGTTTTTCCTGTTGTTTATGTTTATTCCTCTGCCTGAGATTAGTTTGTTATGCTACATACTGTGTGAAGTCAGAGCAACACAATGTGTGCAGAAAACTACAAAGGATATTATATTAATAATGTGAAAACTAAGCACTTATAACCTGTCATTCACTACTGTGCATGCACTTCTAGATGCATGTGCACGTGTCTGTGAAGGTTGATTGTGGTATAATATGTTAAAATTAAAAGAAATTCCAGCAGGCAAACTTCATGAAACACTTTTCTATTGTGATGACAGAATAATCTGCAGCACATGTCAATTCTACTTCCTCCCTTTTTTACTCTCTCTGTGTCTCTAGGTTTTAGCTAAGCTTTAAAGTTCAAATTTCACATTGAACTTGTCATTTATTGCAGTTCAGCTCTCAGCACTCCTAATCAGTTTGAAATATGTCTGACTCCATCAAAAACTCATGTCAGGCTTCTGTCTGTGTGTCAACCACTTTCACGCCAATCTATCTCTTGTGATGACTGGATAATCTGCTTCATATGCTAATCCAATTTGTTGCCATACCTAAAGAATATTCAGCACAGCCGAACCGATTAATTTTGTCCACGCTTGGCAGACTACTGCAATAAGACACGTTCGTGCACGCATGCACACGCACACAAACACATTTGCAATTAACATCTCAACTCTTCTGATGGGCAGAAGGGATGTTCTCCACAGTGTCTGCAGGATATGGGGGATAATACGTGAACAACAATCCCCTTGATGAAACTACAGGGAACATTCACATTTATTTTGCCATTTATACTCTCGCTGAGGACCCTGATTCATAACCCTGGAATTTGCCGTGAGACAAATTAGATATTTGTGCAAATGAAGACATCTCAGTCTTTTTAGTAGTTCTTTGCCTGAGATGTGCAGTGCATGGTGTTTGTACAGAACATGTTACATTACATTACTTTTCATTTTGGACGCTTTTGTCCAAAGCGACGTACAATAAATGCAAACAACCACGAGGATACAAACTCAGAACAGCAGAAATCTTGCAAGTACATTAGCATCAAATAGGCCAAACCAATTTAAGTGCAGCATACAGAAATGAGGAAATCAATTTTTCAAAGTGAAGTCAAAACAGATGGGCTTTCAGTCTGCGACGGAATATCAAAGGGGGGGGGCTCGTTCCACCATTTTGGAGCCAGGAGAGCAAACAGGGGTATCTGGGTCCCACTTGCAGTGAGGGAGTAACGAGCCGATTGGCCGATGCAGAAGCGAAGTGAGCGAGCTGGAGTGTATGGTTTGACCGTGGCCTGGATGTAGGAAGAGCCCGATCCATTCACAGCACGGTAGGCAAACACCAGAGTCTTGAAGCAGATTCGAGCAGCCACTGGTAAACATGTAAAATTATTATTTCCTTTAACACAATAAATAGAAAATCTAATGTAATTGTTTGTGATGCATTTAAAAGCTCTAAAAAGGCACTTCACAGACACAGAGGATAGATTCAGTGATTAAATGGATGCACGAGAGGTTCTTCACTTACAGCATCAGGGAAATGGCATCAGAGAACACAAGTGGCAAGCATGATTAATGGAAATGTCACACATTCAATAATCACTCAATGTTAGTTCACAATGTGGCAGGTAAGATAGTGTTATTGTTCGGTTAAACTACAGCTGTTGTCATTTGGATTTGTAAAGTACTTAAAAAAGGTCAATTCTGCAGATGCTAAATTGTGCGGTGACGGAAAAGCTGTCCGGAAGTTTATTGACACCCACATAGACCGGACGGCCCACGCATAATAACAGTTTTCACCAACATACACACATCTTTCAGTATTAACTGTCAGAAAAGGATCCACAAACAAACAAATTGACTAGTGGCTTGTTTATGCTACATTTAGCATGGAAAAGGCAAAGAACGATATGTGCAAACATTTAGGTTCGGTTGAATTGGTGGATGGCTGTTGGCAGCAGGGACTGTAAACTCTGCAGAAAGAGTTGAAGGTCAGTGAGGCTTGAATTCTGTGGATTTGCACTAAAACCTGGATGAACTGGATTATGAAATAATACTCTCACTCATGGCCAGGGCACAAATAAGCACCATTTACCAGCCAAATGCTGGTAAATGATACAAGTTGCTAGTATATTTGCATCACTCACCGGCCAAAAAAACAATGGCAATCTATTAAATTGCTGGTAAAATTAGAAAATTCCCTTGCCATAGTGCCAAAGTACAAAGAGCCTAACCAAATATCCCCTAACTTATCACTTTTATTTCATGATTCCTACTTATTTCTTGACGTGTATTTTTTTTCATCTAAACAGAACACCAGAATGTCATGAGTTCAATGCCAGTGCTGCCACCATTGTACTGCTTCACCCCGAGTTGCTCCAGGGGGACTGTCCCTGTAGTTAGTTCACTGGAAGTCACTCTGGGTAAGGGCATCCGCTAAATGACCTGTAATGTACCATTTTTTGCCTGCTGTTTCTGGGGAGGTTTGTAATAATAAAAAAAAGATCTTGTCCACTCCCAGAGGTTAAAATTAAACATATTTCAAATCATTTTATTTGAAATGTGCAAGAATTACTTTATTGGGAAGTAAAAGAATAGAATCATAAAAAGATTCTGTAGGATTTTATCTCTCTCTCTGTCCAAATTATATTATGCAAAGAGCCCTCATAAAGCTTACATTAAGTACACTGTTTATTGAATGGTCTTCAGTATTTACACCAAATAGAGATGTTATTCATCAAAATGGGCAGTAATGGTCTTTTGCTATTAAATACCGATCATCAGATACATTTATACAGTTTAACAGCTTTATTTTATCGTGACTGCCTGTGCAGCTTTTCTTTACAGCTGAAAGTATTGATGATAGTAATGGAAATCATTTCTCAACTGTGTGAAGCGGCTCAGCTAAAGTACTTGTATCAATCCCCTGTGCTAACACACAGGAGAGCTAATACAACTCAAATCAAATCAAAAGTTTGAGAGTTTAAATACATTTAACTTTAAAGTTACTAGCGTGATCTTGTTCAGCAGGTTCTTCCAAAACCTTTATAGGGCGCTGTGATGTCCACTGAACCGGCGGCGAGCACAGCTCACATCGTGTTGAGTCTGAAAGGGCCATAAGAGTCTACAGCCAATGCTAGCAGCTTTGTGATGCTACCTTGAGCTACATGCCAATGTCAGCAGACTCACAATGACAATGCTAACATGCTGTAAAATGTTATTCACTAAGTTTAGCATGTTAGCTTACATTTGCTAATTAGTGCAAAATACAATGTGGACCTAAGGCTGATGGGGATTGATGGTCATTAAATGTGCAACTTCATTGAAATTGTGACCTGGGGATTTTTTTCTTTTACTTTTACTCATTCAAACAATAGATGACTTTAACACCAGAACATGTTCAGCACAAATATGCCGTATGCATGAAACCTTTTGAGGGACAGAATTATAATTAAATTGGAGTGTTGTGCCGATTATGATTAGACCTATTGTGACTCCAGGAATTTATTTCCAATCTCAAATCTCCAATTCCAAAAAAGCATGGCGACAACAATGTGAATAGGTAAATCATCGAACCTTCTTCAGCACTCACATTTTGTGCTCTTGTTGTACCTCAAATGGAAAGCATGTGGCCGCGGAGCAGAGCTAATCAGCTTATTGTCTCCTGAAGAGTGTTGAAGTAGCTGCTCTTATATATTGTCTCCTGGCTGAGCTTGTGCCTTAATCAAACAGAAACCTTTTCTTTGTGGGTGCATTCAGAATACAGAACACTTGAGAAGAGTGGCTGAACTGCAGATTAGTTTGTGCACATTACCATGTAGCAAACGAAACATGAATTCATGACAGATGAAAGAAAATTAACGGTGATGTTCCAGAGTTCGAGGCCTCGGCCAGATCAGCAGGCCTCGGCCCTGATGGGTTTTGCATACAAAATGGATTTGACGGCTGATTGATCGTTTGTCAAACTGTTAATTGCTCAACATGAGTTGCTATTATTACAAAATGGAAACATGTAAAAATGATTATGTGGTCAGAGGTGATTTCCCCCTGGTGATCTCATTTCAAAAGGAAGATAATTAAATGGATTGTGAAGCAGCATCTAATATAAAAGGCATTCTCTCCAGGGATTATTAAGACAATGGATTTGTAATAGCTTGACACCAGCCAATCTTTTCAATCATAAATCCGCTAATGTTCTTTCAACCACTGCAGGTTTCAAACAGAATAAAAATGGATGATATGATGTAAGGCTGGAAATGAAAATGATTTTGAAATAAACTGCATTTCAAAAGAATTGAAAAAAGTAATAGAGAACAAACAATGTTGTTAAATCTCTCTCAATGGGATACTCAGCTCCCTTCTTTATCCGACTGTAGGAACTTTGAAGATCAACTTCCAATTAAACGAAGGATTAGAGCATCAGCAGGATTCTCTGCATAAATGTCATCAACCGAGATAACTCATTTGTAAAGGGATGTGTTTGTTCTCCCTAATTCCAATCAAATCGCAATTAAATATCTTCATTCGTCATAGAGGGAAAAAAAGACGCTAACGTCCGTCCAATATGGAAGAAAGTTTGGAATTTAACAACATGTATCACCGTTAATGCAAAGTTACAATTAATCCAAAATAAAAGGAAGGCCCAGACTTTATTATATGAAAGAGGAAGTTAATAAGTACAGCAGTATTATATCAGGGAACTCTATAAATGTGGGATTCCTTAAGTCATTTGGACTGTTACAAAATTCAGAAGATTCGGTTGAACAATGGTTATCGGAGTGAAAGCTTTTAATTCATAAAGTGATCGGAGAGTCATATCTAGGCTTGTGAGCATATTAATTAGAGATGTAGCTGATAGGTAAGTGAAGTACAGTTTTTGAACTTTTTCCCCTGGGGTTTGAATGAACTTCCCTTTGGATGAGATATCTCTAACTATCTTCTTAGATATAATCTTTAGGCCTTCACACAGTTAGTATTGGAAAGAACCCCATTATGCTAATCTCCTGATATCTTCATCTGTTTTTCGGCAATGACTATGGAATGAGAAGGGCGGTAATGAGCAGGTTGCATAAATACAATCAGATTGACAAACACAGGTTTGAAATAGATCTACCATTGGCCCTGCAGCCAAACATCTCATTTATTGCCTTTTATTCCGCATCCACATGATAACTGTCACTCTACTCTTTGTGTCAAAACTACGTCTTTTGAAAAGCAAGGTACTGCAAATGGCATGCTAGGCCTCTGTTCGACTGAACACAATTGGATCGTAAACATCTTGATAACAGAAGAACATTTCCACTGTACCTCTTCCTCGTTCCATTGTGCGGCCAACAAGCGCTTACATGGGGCTAGTGGAAAGTTTATCTGAGGGTACATTTATAACAAGTCGATTTTGAGAGGTATATTCCAGCCTTTGAATGCTTATCTTTTCACAGTTTTTTTCCTTGGAGTGGCAGGGGAGATCAGAGCAATTAAAGTCGACCGTGCACCAAAGAACTCCACCATGATGTCTGGGTCTCAGTGCTCACACTCCTGAAATGTTGTGTTAGAAGTGAGAAAAAATGTCTCCAACCTGCCAGAATGACGGGTTACCAACCAGCAGAGCTACTTGTGAGTCTATGTGTTTACTGTTGGGCTTGAAACTGTGAATGTTGAACTCAAACCAAATGCAAACAAAATGCCAAATGTATTTTACTGTAAATGTTCCGTGGTTCAGATCAAGGAAAATGAGCTGATGATGCAATCACGTCCTCATGCTGACACTTTTCCAACTTTTCAGAAAGTGTATCCGTATTCCAGAGAAATAGTCCTCAATAGTCTCTTGACCTCAAGTGTGCATGCTGAAAATGAAAAACCCTTCTGGCAGATACTCAAAGTATATTGCACAAAACTAGTGGTGGAGTGATCTCCTGCGTGTGCCTCAGGTTTACACGACTCACCTCTGCCTAATTTAAATCAGAAAAAGAATCTGATTGACACGTTGTCTCTTGAAGGCATGAAAGCTGATTAGCAAGTCATGTGTGGCTGGTGTGTGTGACAATTATAGATTTAGCATTATACAAGTATACACTCATAATTGAATTGCCCCATGCAAGGTGCATCTTTGCATACAAAATGCGGTCGTGAGAATTCAAGGGCAATGTTCACGAATGCATCAATTGAATACAAATTATTTACGCTCTTACACATATGGACGAAGATAAACGTGTTTTAAAATGTCCATATGGGGCCAAACAATGGTGACGTTAAAGCTGCACGGCGCAAAATGTCTCGACAGTGAAATTTACTTCAGCATGGAAGATCTGACAACTGACAACATGACAGGGTGCACAGTCACCCCTTCATGGAGGCGATGGAGGTAGTCATTAGAACATCAGTTGTGGCGGAAAGACAAGGCAGCGGGGAGTTATCCGCCTCCTGCTCAACAGGGTATATATATTGCAGCTATGTGTACACTGCTAATCATGAACAAAAAGGCTGCATGCCAAGCTGAATGATAAGTATAAGTAGCCTATGCAAATCAAGCAGCATGTCTATTGTTCAGAAAGAACATGAACACAAAGCACTCTCCATTCACCAACAACATTAGAGAAAGCAGTCTCATTTCTCAGAAAAAGGTGAGTGAATCAAAACACTTCAATTAAAGCTTGCTATCCTCGAGGCTATTAACATTCACTCACTGCAACCTGGGGATAATTGGTTGAATGGTATAGTTTATTCAAAGCTCCCAGGAAGCCGGTTTTCCTTGTAATCTGAGTTTACGTTATCTGTTTGGATAATTATCAGAAGGATGTTTAGTGACCCAAAGGAAACATCATATAAATGCATTTTAAAATAGAACAAACTATATTGCATTTGTGCTTTCGGTTCAGTAGAATACTGCAGGTGTACCACACCGCTCCTGCAGTGTGATCTGTGTGTCCTGCTTCCTCCTCCTTACTCCCACTTGTCACCTATTAGGAAATCAAGGAGCAGCGAGAGAAGGAGACAGATGTAAACAGAACTGGGACAGTGGTTTGACAACATTACTGTCATTACTTCCTGCATGGAGACTGCCACTTCTCAAGCCTCTGGAGGGTGTGCTGTGGGTCATATTACAGGGTTGAAACAAACAAAAATACATTTCCATAAATGTAGTTGTACATATGGATAAAAAAAAGAACGTGTTGGCTGCCAGGGCTTCTAATCGGATGATTACAAAAAATAAAAATTAGGGCTCAAGCTAATTATGTAACAATAAATCAACCTCAAAAAGGTAGTGCTGTATGGAGAAATTACATTTAGTTATAAAGTTATATTTTGGGATTCGTTCAGAAATGTAACAACATTGATAAATTAAAAGAGCTTTTGATCAAAGTTGACTTCATGTCTTCTGTGTTGCTGTGATTGGTTTATCATTGACCACTAAATCACACAAAATATTTTAAAAATGCATACGTTCACCATTACTCTGCAAAGAGGTATTACATTATTGTAATTTACTTTATGCATCAAAGTCTTAGAGTTAACGTTGTCTTTTAACCTGTTAATGCACTACTTGACGTTTTCACTACAAAAAGATATGTTGCTAATTCTGTCCATGAACAGGTTTTAGCTCTTACAGCAGGTACATTGCATAACCTGCTCTTATCTATATGTTTAACAATTAGTTCATTTATATATACAGTGTATAAATATTTACATCTTTTTTATATATATATTGCATTTTGCATAGATTTCAGTTTTTCAATTTATACATATTTATAATATCAATACTTTCAATCATATGTTTCATAGCTTTAGATTGCTCTGCATTGGTTTTGTGGACATGCCATTGATACAGTTTCCGGTTTTTATACTTCATTCATACATTTGATTTATGTGTTCTTTATACATTATACTACTCTTGTTTTTATAATATTTGCTGTGTTCTACCACTACTTAAAGCTTCATAAATCCCCACTGGGAACATTAAATATGAATTAATCTTCTGAATTTGTTAATCCAGGAATTGAATGTGATTACATTAATTTCATAAATTAATGTGTGTGTGTGTGTGAATGTGTGTGTGTGTGTGTGTGTGTGTGTGTGTGTGTGTGTGTGTGTGTGTGTGTGTGTGTGTGTGTGTGTATGTGTGTGTGTATGTATATGTGCATGCATGTTTGAGTTGCAGGGGCAGGGATTTTTAGTGAGGCATGCAGACATATCCAGATTAAAGTCAGCACCTCGAAGGCATCTGTTGCCACGGCTACAAGCCAGGGATTAATACTGGATACCAGTGGAAGTGGACTGCTGATGTTGAAAAGAGCCTGGGACAAATGAGAGAAGGTGGCAGTGTAAGTTAGGCTTTCAGAATAAAGCAGATTAACTCAAAGACAAACATTTCACAGTCAGGGACAGAAGTCTATCAGTACACTGCTGACAAAAAGCAATTAGAAAGCTGATGATAAAATTCCAATTAAAACTACTTTCTTTTCAGCATGGTCTTTACGTGCTTTCCAAAACGATGTTAATTTAATTTAAACTGGCTGAAGTGAAGCTGTGACTGCAAATGTAAAAGCTTTCTTATCGGTGCTCCCCGTCAGATCCCAGTAGGGATTTCACTTTCCTCTTGGAGAAAAGCTGCAAAAGTTATTGTTAAATAACCTGTTGAAGCACAAGACTCTAAGATCTCTCCAAGTGTATTTTCAAAATATCAGACTATAGTTGGACTTTTACACTGGCAAAGTGTCATTCAATTGCTTGATTGACCCATTTGAATCTTTTCTTCAAGCTTAACTCGAGGAGAAGTGGCATCTGAAACAGGAGCTGAGGTAGAGTAGAGGGATGACGAGTGTTAATGGACCGGGGCTCTGTCCTCGGCTTTATTAAAACTATGGCGTAGCATCTAATACTTGTAAACAAGGGAGTGGAGTTACTTAATTATAGATTGCAGTAGATGACCCCTGAGACGTGAACAACTCTGAGAATATACGATACACAGAGTAATATAAATATTGGTTAGGGACCAGAACGTGTTCTAGGCGAGATAAAAAGCCCTGCATTAATTGCATTAACATTGACATAATATTACAATATAAAGTTGTTATTGTGTGTATTGGCAAACAGTTGCGTGCAGCAGATATGAGACAGAAGCAATCTTTTGGAGTTCTGTCCAGCTGGCAAATGTTCTAGCTGCTAACTGCCCCGCGATGTTCACCAGCGAGTTACTAACTCTGTCTGTCAGTTGTTAAGATCTGGGCAGAAAGGATAGAGTGCATTTATCGGCCATTTTGAGAAAAACAGCTGCTCGCGGAGGCTGGAAACGGGATTGATGAGAGCCGTGAGAGTGAAGCGAAACATTAAAGTTGTAGGCTTTAACAACAATGAGCTGAATGATGAGTGGAGCTGCAGAGTCGGGGGTGATAATTCTCTCTGGGTTCACCAGCGACCACTCACACGCTACAATATGTTATTTAATCCATTTTTAGCATAAAAACAATGATAAAAGCAGCTTTAATGTCGTAGGAAATAAGGATAATCTTCCCTGCTCCATATGTTTCCTTTATTTCACGTCCCTTATTCATTCTTGTTTAGTATTTCCTGTTTTAGTTTGATACTCTCCTCTTTCATTGTAGACTACTGCACTTCATGTCTTTGTGTGTTTTTCCTCCTGTGTGATTGCCTGCCCCGCCATAATTGTTTTCACCTGTCCCTCGTTAGTCCTGTTGTCACCTGTCCCTCGTTATCATGCTCCTCCCCCTGTGTATTTAGTCTTTGTGCTTCCCTTGTCTGTTGCCAGTTTGTCATAGTACTTCCCTAGTCTAGTGTTCCAGCCCTTCCCTTGTATATTTATTCAGATTTGTCTTCCATGTATTTATGTCCAGCCTTTGTTGCGTGTTTTTTGGATACCTTTACCTTTACCTCAATTCCCGTGGACCGTACCTTTGCTTCAGTAAAATACCTTTTGTTTAAACCTGCTATAGTGGGCTATTGAGTCCTGCTTTTGAGTCCACCGTTCATTTGTACCAGTGTTACATGTTGACTTTGTACTGTAGATGCTCATGGGGTAAAATAACACAAATACAATGATGAATCAACTGAATTTAAGTGGGAACTTTCCTGATTTAGTTCCACATCATGGCTCATCCATCCAGCGATCCAAGCCACTTCCCATGGTGATGGATTGTTTGTAACATAATAGACTGTTCTGTCATCTTTATAAGATTTACAATTAAGATTTAGTTGCTATTCTAACTCTGTTCCTCCTTGTATCATAGATATGATTATTATGTTTCACTTCTTCTGGATTTGAACGTAAGATAGTCATAACATACAACAAAGGAACAGATTTAAATAATTTAAGCCTGAGAGGCATTTCACACTAATCTCTTTGTAACTCAAACTTGAACTGGCAAGAGGACATTTATTATATCTGGCATATGGCGGATTCACAAAGGCCCTTTGAGGTCCATAATATCATGAAGATTAATCCCTATGGAAAATGATGGATAGAGTCCATTTATACAAATTAAACATGTCAATTACTTAATATTTGTACGCAAAAGCTTTTGAACTAATTTATTGCCATTAAACTATTACACAGACGCTGTTTAAATTTGGATTTGCATAACATTATCGGACAGGTTTTAATGTTTGCTGAATATTAATAGAGTCAGATTACAGATTAAGAGTCTGGAAAATTGAATTCACAGTCGACAGAAGTGTACAAATGCAGGTTAATGGAGGATTTGCGGCAAATAACCATTAGAATGTGAGAGTTCATAGGTTAGGTAAAGGCCTGGGAGATGATCCATTCACTGCATGCAGGAGGGAGAATGATTATGAAATGATTTATGTATGTGTTGTTGCACAACACAATTATATTGTAATTCCACTGAACTGAACGCTATATCTTTGATTATCAGTGGACCCGCATCTCAGTGTTTTTGTAACTCAGATATGGTTTCCTCCATCAGGATGTATTGTACACTATATACTGCATAAAAACACATGAAATATCAGCTTTTAAAAATGTTACACCCTCATTTTGGTGTGAGAGACACCTTCAGTTGTGATTATTTTAGAAGGATGGATGATTTTAAAAACAGGATTACGGACTATCTGACCACTAATTGTTTGTGTTGCTGCCTTGGCCCTTGAAAAAGGGATTCTGAATCTGAATTTCTCCTGGTTAAATAAATACAAATGAATAAATAAATATCAGATCAGGAAATCAAAAGAAAAAGAAGAACGCACATTCATTCATCACACATAAACAATAGCTGAAATTGTAAAAACCTCTTTCATGTTATGAAGCAGATGCAGTTAGAGCAACAACCTTTACTCCCCTCATGACTGACATCTTGTGAGTTCACTTGGAAAGCGTCAGCAGGCCAAATTGCTTTTCACAGGTGCAGGCACTAGTTGCTAAATTGTTCAATTATGTTTTAGACCTGGGTTGTATCAATCATGAAAGGCAATATTTCCGCTGTTTAGCGAGATAGAGCACTGTAGCCTTTAATGTGAAGGGAAAACAAACAAGCACCATTGTAAGTCCTCTGTTCAGTCGAGATGCTGCTGCCCCAGCAGACCACTCCATAGAAAATAGCTGATGCCACCACAGAGTCAAAGAAGGTTTTAAGGAATGCGCCCTGCACTCCAGAAGACCTCAGTCTCCTCAGCAGATAAAGCTGCTCTGTCCCTTCTCAAACAGAGCAGCAAGAGTTATCAACACACAGTATATTGTAAGTGCCCACAAGTATTGCCAAAATCCAAAGACAATACAGAAGACTCTTGAGATTGCTGTTCCAACAGCGGAAGTTGTCTCGGGGAAAAAATGGTCTCAGCAGTGTATTTCCATCATCTCTAATTTATGTATCAATTAAAAAATAGTCTCACTGAAAATATATTAAAGAGTTTGGGAAATATTGCGTTATGAGCATTAGATGAGAAGAATATGTCATACTTGGAACAGCGTCATCCTCCTCCTGGAAACTATGGATTTGACACACCTCTGTGACAACAATCTTCCCGTCATGAGTCACTGTTTTCTGCAAGGAAATATAATTGGATTGGAAATGCACTTTTCCTTACTTCAGCTGTAGACAGGCATAGCTTATAAATTGTCAGATTTAAAACTACACATTGCACTATACCCGTATACCCCAATACCATACTATTTCTTGTGTATTCAACAATCAATGTGTTACTGTATGTGTTGCTTCTTCAATTAAATGTGTACGCCTTGGAACCAAATGTGCCTTTTTAAAACAATTCTATGCTTTCCCCCTACAGTATCCCATATTTAATAGATTCCTGAGGGAAAAGAAGAAGAGCCTCCTCCTTTGTTGCAAAATGTCACGTCTTATTCTGATATTATGTACTAGATTGTATGCCAAAGGACAGTAAAGTTCAGTAATACAACATGACATGTGGAAGTGAAAACAGCATGTGCTCTGCAGATGTCTTTTTGGAAAGGGGGCGAAGACAGCTGTCTCTGGCTTGTGTCATTCATAAACTAATGATGCATTCTCAGTAAAAATCAGTTTAGTGAATGTTACTTAAGGTGACACAAAAATGGTAACAGTTGGGTAATCATGGTGTAATGATATTTTGACTATGATGCAACATTTCACTTGGATGGACACATACATAGTAAGAATTGGGCAATAATGACTCTTATTGGCTACATGTCATAAACTGCAACACCTTATTCAGAGTAAATCAGGAGGGGTTGAACCTTATTTTTGACTTTTTAAAATCAGTTAACAGCCACGAGTGATACAAGTTATCTCCCACTAGCAAGCTTGTTGGCTCTGTTTATTGAACAAAATGGGAAAGTAAACAGAACAGTAGAGAGAAAATAGAGAGAAGCTCCAGGAAGCTATTGTGACTGAGCCAACGGTTAGCTTGCCATCTACAGCAGTATACATCTTGTTGGTCCACCACTTTGGTCCAGAGTGAAATATCTCAACAACTATGGAATGTGTTGCAATGAAATTTGGTACACACATTAATGATGCCCAGAGAATAAATCCTACTGACTTTGGTGATCCTCTGACATTTTCTTTAGCGCCACTACGCACTCGACGTTTATGGTTCCGAGTCAAAAATCTTGACGACCACGACTTGGATGTCTGCTGCCCTTGACTTTTCCTGTAACACCACCAGCAGGTCAACATGTTGACTTATTTCAACAACTACTAGATGGATTGGCACAAACAGTTTATACAGAGGATGTATTCTATTTGTTGATCCCATGAGACATAAGTGTGGTCATCTGCATATGGCCAAATGGCACATACAAAAGCCATATTTCTGATGTAACCCTTGTACTTTTTGTCTCTGATCTTTTCCTTACTTGTTCCTTGGTATGATTGTACATACTTTATTGTAAAGTGTTGCTTTTTTTTGCATTTTGCTATCCAAACTGTATTTTTTAGTATGCCAGAATTCCATTTTTAGAATATGTTTATCTAATAAAAAATTGCAAGCGATGTTAGAAGCCACATTGGAGACCTATTATTAGCTGCATAAAAAAACCCTTCTGTGTTGAGCATGTTACACTTCCTGAGGGAAGCAGTTCAGTACTATATGTCCTTTGCTGTATTCTGTTCACATAGCTTCTCTCTCCAGCATGAGCTTGACATCTCTGGGGAGCCAGAAGCCTGAAGGCAGAGAGTTTTTATTCTTGTGGTACCTAAAGTACAGTACATTCAAAACAGCATGGGGCAGATGGTAAGGAATTACAATCTAATATACTGCAGATCAGGGTCTAAATTGTATGTGGGCTTCTTTTCATGACATGTTAAAACTGAACCGAGTCCTAAATAGTTTTACAGGCAAAGATAGAGCCAGATAAGATGTTTTTCGCAGCTTTTTCCAGTTCGAACTTTGTACTGGTGAATATTTACGTCCCTGGATACAAGGTGGAAATTAATAAACTTTTAAGGGATTAGGAGACTTCGCTGAAAGTCATCCGCATCCCACACAGAACCACCCCACAGATTAAATCCCAGCAAATCTTATTGGTCAATCCAACAATCTTAACATGGTGTTTAAGGAGATTTAGGTAGATTACACTGGTGTGAATGGCATTGCACTCAATTTAAGGTAATATGATTATATGACAAAGATACATATTTTGGAATTCATGTTTAGAAAAACACATTTGAAATTAACGTTCTGATGAAATATCAGGCCATAAAATATAAATATAATATATAATATATAAATATATTTACTAAAATATACATTTTTAACTGAGAGGGATCAAATGTGTTTAGCTTAAACATAATAATAATAATAAGAAACATACAGAGAGGATCAAGGACATTAGAGACAAGGTATTGAGCTGAAAGTATGCAAGAATGCATATTGATTAAAGACATTTATGCTTGCTGATTGTACTGCACGGCAATCTAGAGAATGCTCTGTAAATTGAACACTTAGAAAAGAAAACCTTCTTAATCAAAGGTCTAATAGCTTCAACACGGAGAAATGTGGAACAATAGCACTCAGTGGGAAAGACCTTTACTGAGTACAATGAAAATCACTTACATGCACATTCATTTGCATTTCATAGTTCTGGTGATAAAAGACATATTGAGGAGAAGGAGCATCTTAAACTCTAATCAGATGTTTTTAACATTTCTTCCACACCCAGAAGTGCTTCTGTCAGAAATCCTCTTTGAGAGTTACTCAGCACCGTGGCATACATGTTTTCAATTCTGAGACAAGGGAAGGGAGAAATCTCCTGAATAATGACATCTGGTCAAAGGTTTGGGGAAGACAAAATTGCTTCGGCAATCATACGAGAGCTTGGGGCAAAAGTATCACCTCTATTATCCATGAGATGGTGAGAAATCCAGACGATGATGCAGAATGTGAGTGCTATTCGTGGAAATCTCAGTAGTTATGGTATATATTTTTAAAATATTTACTTGTAAGATACATTTGTTGGAATATGAATACCAGTGGGGTCAGTCAGGACCAAATGTTTTTAAAATATTATTATAAATGAGGTAACAATTAAATACCTAAGTAGATACAAGGGAATAAGTAGGAAAAGTTATTTCCCTAATTATTTATGCTAAGTATACCATCAATCACATACTGTATTTGTTCATTCAGTGTTACTCACCGTAAACGCATTGTCTAACAAAAGTGTTGAATGCATTTTCTTCCTGCTAAAGCATTTGCAAAGCTAACTCTACTGCGTCTATTGGATCTGTAAGCAGAACAATATTTGCTAACATGTTTTGCGCTGTGATCAATAGCTGCTATACATACAGTAACTATATATTCCCATAAATCTACTTAATCTGTGTTTCAGGAATTACTTTTGACTTCTTAGCAGTTACAAGCACACAAACGGAAAAGGGAAAGAATGAACGCTACGTTGTCTGATCCTCCCGGTAGTTGACGTTTGTCATTCACTCTTCACTGATGATGCTTGTATAATCATCTGTGCAAATATTCCTCCAGAGTAAATCAATGCGTTTATCAAAGACCTCCAACAAGGACAACACATTATAATTATAATGCTTGTGCTTCATGTTTAGCAAACCAGACACATCAGCTCAACTTATGGCATTTATTTTCCTCAGATTTATATCTGTCACTGTGCTGATCTTCATGCAGATTCCCCGTTATGAACTTATTTTCACACCTGGGAACACCAGATGGTCAAGGTCTCCTGGATACTGAGATGAGCACTAATGAAATGACATGATCACATAATTTCACCTCCAACTGAGGAAAGAGGAACAGCAGATGTCTCAAGTCTCTAAAGGTATGATCGAGAGCTCTGACAGCATTATGGTACAGCTTAATCGTCATAGTTTCATGGACCAGGAGGCAGAATGTGGCATCATTACAGCTGAGCTGAATCTTAAATCTCGGGCAATATGTGGCTTCGCTATTACACCGTGTTGGCGTTTAGAACACTAAAGATGAGTCTTAAACATCTCGTGTAAAAATCAGACCAACGTCCAATATTGTGACATGTATGTTGCACATCGTAGTCTGAAAAAGGCCTGAGAATCAAAACCATTTCACACAAGGTTAATCTGAGGCAGTCAGCCCGTAAGGCACAGTCGGGCTATTTCACAGTGGCACCCAGTGTGCGTCAGTCAAGCGAGCTACATTACGATGAAGCTGAATTAATCAGCCTCTGAGAAATAAAGTGGCTGGGATGAACATATTTCTTCATCGTCAGTAAGTAGATGCAGTGTCTGACATGTCAGCTCACACAAGCAGCCTCACAGAGGGGCACTTTTCTTATTACACTGTATGAGCATCCTCTCCAGCCTGGGAGGTGTTGTTTGCTGAGTTACATACCTTTTAGATAAGGGAAGAAATATATTTGCATGCCTTCCCTCGCAGCAATCTTCCGACTAGTCTCTACTTTAAAAAGACAAATTGAGGAGTCTATGAAATAACACCAAATTGGTGATCGCTATGAAATTAGAAAGCATTGAGTAGCACTTCAAAGCTTCATTTGTGCTGCCAGCAATGCTTTTAAACTTCATTATTTTGAATAATAATTCCATGCACAAAATTAACTTTGTTTTTTTCTTCAGGGAAGAGAAATCCCTGTAACGGTGTTTTTATTTCAGTGTTCTGTTTTATTGGATGCTTCCTTGAGGTTGATGGATGCTTTATGTTCACATCAAGAGGAAACTGTGCACATGTTCTTTTGTTCGCAGGCCTTTTACAGACTACGGGGTGCAACATACATGTCACTTCTTTAGTATTCTAAACACCGACACACCCGATATTTAAGATTCAGCTGAGCTGTAATGATGCCACAAGGACTGGTGATTAGCGCAATTGTAGCAAACATAACATAAAGTGCATAAATACACGTGCAGCTCTTGTTGCGTGACTTCCTGGTTAGCGGTGAGCGCCAATATAATACATGTGACAGGTATGTTTATTCTTTGGTCCTGTGACTTCCTGGTTAACGGCGAGCCCCGATAACATTACCTGCATTACCTTACATTATATTTTGCTACTTTAATGTGTCTTTATATTGTATATTATATATTGTATAGTGTTTGAAATGTTTGGTACATCTTGATATTAATACGATGTTTCGGAGAGTAATTGCCATCTTCTCTCATTTCAGAGTCTGTTTGCACAAGGCTTTGGCAGCCGCTGATTTAGGGTGTTTTGGAAACCTGAGCTAAAGTACTTAGAGTTTAGTGTTTTCAATCAAGGAGTCACCAGATTAGGCGTGTCAGGATTTACTAGCACCTGAGAGGAATGTAGCTTTTTCCCCCCCACGTTTATTATCTTCAGAGTATTAGCCGTGTGTGTCACAGGACAGTGTAGATTCTGTGCATGTTACCGTGGCATGGCCAACGGTGTGTTAGTGTGTGTGAATGGTTATCACTACTGATGAGCTGATGTGCACCTTGTATGGTCGCCACTGACTCTGTATGAATGTGCGTGAATGCTGACATGCGATGTAAAGTGCTTTGAGTGATCACAAAAGATCGGAAAAGCGCTATATAAAAGCAGTCTATTTACCATTATCACATTGAATATCTAAATCTGTCCCCAGTCCAGCAGACAGTCTACTGCTCTCCAACCTGGGCTTTTAATTTAACGACATTTGCTTCAAACTAGTGCTCATGCAGTAGTGTAGCATTGGAGCCGAGAGAGCGACGCAACATACAGATAAAGTCTTGCACAAGCCTCTTAACGTTCTAAAATACTACTTATACCATGTTGCATATTGCTAATTGGAAATCCAGATCAATGGCTCAATACAAGAAAGCATGCAATAATCATGCACATAACATTTTAAAGTTTGTTTACTTCAAAAGGTTTCAAAGGCATGACATGCAGTACCTCATAAGGGGTCAGATCGGCACCGGAACCAGCCAGATTAGGTGCAAATAGTCCTTAAAACGGTAGTTTGGAATATTTAGCTTAATAGACAATTTGTGTTCTCGGAACAGATTTGAAGATGGAAGTATATGCAGCATGTGCCTGCATACTGCTGCTGTTCTCCGAGACCAGAGCCGAATTGCAAAAAGCAATCTGTGTTGTCCTCACTAACAAGTCTGATAGCACTGGTGCGAGAGGATTTATTCCAAAAAGAATAAAACGGTGACAGACCAAATGGATTTATTTGGTTCTTGTCAGGTGTGCTGTATACTTCCTGTCCTACTCCAAAGATTAAAAACAACAACAAAAAAACACCCTGAGGTAAAGGCTTTAGAAAAACTGCAGCTGACAAGTCTTTTCTCATTTCCCCCTTAATAACTCACGCTTCAGAGTCCCAAGAGTCCCGGTAATAACGCAAACTACTAAAGTCATTCCAAATCATACACTTGAGCCCCACATTGCAAGAACCACTATTTTGATTAGCCTCACAGCAGCAAAGGAATAAAAGGCATGCAAACACACACACACACATACACACACACACACACACACACACACACACACACTCCTCAGGGCATCCATGCACTTAAATAGACTCAACAAACAGCATCGACTGACATAGAAAGTCGAAGCTTGAGCTGAACTTTGGAGTGTATGTCTCGGGGTGAAAGCTGAAGGGAGTGGGCGAGTTAGACTGGTCTCATTATATACTTCCTGTACCCACAGACAGTTTTCTTCTTAGCATTTTCATTCCCCTTAACCCATGTTTTTCTTTTCGTTTGTTCCTACTTTGTTACATAAACTGAAAAACCTCAAGCTGGTTTCTTTTCAACACCATTTTGTATTTTTAGGCACACGATCACAGAGAGCCTATTGAACGACTCGGTGAATCACAAATCAATTCTGCAGACTCTTTCTTATACATTTCAGGTGGGCAACACATTTTATTCACTTTTTTAAAAATTGATGGGCTAACCAGAGTCATCAGCAGTCAAAGTTGTTTTCTTACAGTGTGGCCAGGTGACAATCCCGTATAAAATAAACTAAGTGATGCGAGACACAAAGCCAGGGTCAATAGTACAAAGCTGCAAGTTTATTTACAGCGTCTCTGTTGGAGCTCAGCCCACTAAAATGATCTGCTCTAGCAAACTGTTTAGAAGCTATGGGATTTCCATTCACCAATGAATGGACCGTGATAACACACTGCATTCGTCATGGCTAGTGTGACGTGGGCAGATATTTGCCAAGATACCAGTGACAGCAGTTCATTAATTTAGCATATTAATTGCAGTAAAGTTGCCTGACTCAGCCCCCCGAGAGGTCATTTACGGTCACACAGGTCTTTTCAACTCGTGCAAAGAACTGTTATTCTAATGTTTTGTGGCACCGTGACTCAGAGGAGTGGGTCATGTCTGGCAGCAGCAGAGCACTAACAGTTTGGACTCAACTGCTCACAGCATGCCAAATTAACTGGAAGTCAAATGGCTACAATGAGCAGGGCTTATCACTTGTGCCACCTGAGCAGGGGCTCGGTATGTGACTGTTGAGGTGCAGCTTTAAGTTTTCATTAAGTCACCTTGAGGCCTGTACCACTTTGCATGAAGGATCTTTATTCGGCAGCTGTCATTTCATTGAGTACCTTAGCTGATACTAAACCCCGCTGTCGATCATGTTGCTATGTTTCTATGCTATAGGGAGTCATGAAAAACTAATTGCGAAAATAAGACTTTAGCATAATATGCCCCCTTAATCAAAGCTTAATTAGCTTAATTAGTGTGCAGTATAATGTACAGCTTGTATTGTCTTTTTTATATGTCACATGTTATCTGTTAACTGTTGTATTCATTCAATTGTTTTGTTGCGTCTCATTTATATTACTATTGTTTTGTAGATTCTTCAGAGGCTTCTTTGTGTTCCCCCTCCTGTTGCCTCTCTGCAGTGGGTTTCTCCGTGTCGTACCCTTGCTCTGAGCCACTCCTCTATGATTTGAAATTTTCATTCGTTTTGGCACTGCCCCTGCAAGCCGAAAGGAGAAAAAAGGTGCCTTTTTTCATTGTGCAAAAAGGCTCACTTGCAGAAATGACATTCATTTGTATAAGGTCAACTCTGCGGGTAAAGGATTTCCATCAAAGGGCTGTCAACATGCCAGTGGCAACAGCACAGAGAAAACAGGACTGTTCCTTTTATTTCAAGCCATATATTTGTATTGTAACCATGTCAACAGCCTCAAAAAGTGAAAACCAAAAATAATCATAAGTTACATCTCGGTCCACTGATTAGTCATCCCGAGCCACACGGAACTGGCTTCTTATCTGCAGCTTGTACTTACATTACCTGAGTCATCAAGCACCCTAAGGCTCAGAATCACGAGAGAAATCTCACATAAAATCAACACGCTTATAGGACTCAGCACACTACACATGGTTAGGTTTAGTTATGTGGGCTTATTAGGCCTTTGGGTGTCGAGATACACAGGCTCCACATCTGAGGCTCATAGATGCAAGCTTTGAGTTCATGCAACCCTGATGAACTGTCCCTCATCTAGTGTACTCTCTGTTGTTCAAACAAAGAGGTGACTAAAAGCTTGGAAACACACTTTTGTATCATGTAATATCATGTAGGCAGAGGAGAAAAGTATCGTGTTATTCCTTTGATCCTAAAGATACAAATCCACTCTTAAAGTAGATCCTGATTATTGTGATGTATAGTTCCCTTACATCTAGCAATGATAAGACACGAGTGCAATGTTGAGCTCAAAACAAGTTTATATTTCATGTACTGATTTTTGGTTTGCTTCAAATTGGTAGTTTAATAGATATGTTATATGTTATATGTGACGGTCAAAAGATTCATCCCCCATAAATCATAATCTCAGATGCATTGTGTGACAACATTCTGTCCAATCAAATAACATAGAAATACTCTGTTCATGTAAGAATATGCTTTTTCCATCACTAATAATCAGATCAGTCGTTATAAGAACATTCCTTTCTCCTCCCATCACTGAAAGCAATGTAGTTCAGAGAATTCATTAACCTTTTGGTGTACTATTAAAAGCAATTACTACATTGTTTTTTACATGGTCATGTTAACATTCAGATGCTGGACCTTGCACTGGTGTGTTACAGATCTTTTGAGTACGTGACCTGAAAGCACAGGGCGCTGAAATGAGATGGAGAGCTGCTTGCGAAAGCTTAGAGAGAGCTGAGGGAGAACGCCTCACACTGGTGAAAAGGTCAAGTCTCAAATTTAACAAGTAAACAGCTGAGATATTCAGTTATGAGGCATATGTATAGTCTAGACACTTTTCATTGCACAGGTTTAAAGCTATAATTTTGGATATTTTATGTACTGGTATTTTCTTTTTACAGTTTTGTATCTACTATATCTTTTTGTAATTTTATTGAAAATATAAGCAAATCGGTAATAAAGGAAAAGTCACCTTATTTAACTGCTTTGAGTCCACGGCGCTTTAATGCAGAAACAGCCAGAAAGATGAAGAAGAGCTGAGTGTAAACGAAGTTCAAAACTGTGTTTATCCATTTGATCCACTGATGTTTTGTGTTGTATCTTACTTTACGACAGAGGGTTTTAGTTTTTCTGTGAAACATATAGTAAATCTTAAATCAAACAGAGTTGCGGGGGAGGTGGTTTTGGGGGATTGCAGGCTCTGCACACCCAGCTAAATGTACGATCAAGTAATCACAACAGTTCTACGTTAGAGGAGAGGGCCACAATAATAAAGTGCTGGGAGTATTGAACTACAGGCTTTCATTGTGGTCATAATTGTTAATAACAAATAGGCCATTTATGTTAAAGGGGAAAGCAATGTGTTTATCTCTTATTCTTTCTAAAGCTATTGTCACTGAAGAGTGAAATCAGGCTCCATTGAAAAGGAAGGGATCGCTGAGTGTGTGGAGTCATACTTAGTCACACTGAATTATTGTGAGACATTGTATGAACCATCACATGTGCACACAATGTATCTGTAATTAAAGAAGACTACAAAAAGCGACGTGGTCTGTCTTTTGTTTAGATGCTTAAAACTATTTTTTATTTACGTTTGTTGGATGTGGAAATAATGTGTCTTCCGTCTCAGAAACAAAGGTGGAAATAACATGGTGCAGTTTTATTGTCACAAAAGGACTGGGCCATTTTAAAACGCGTTGACAAAGACCTATAGTATTTTGGTGTCACGCTACAATTCCACATTTAAATGTCAGCTCTTCAGCTTTTGTCTTTTAGAAAACATGCATACAGGAACATCAATAGTAGACGATCCAGATTGTGTCTGATGCCAACATTGTTAATCCTAATCCTACCAACTGGTAGTGCTTTCTAGTCTCTTTGTTGTTTGGTCTTGCCTTGCTCTCTGCCCCAGGCCATGTACGCTCCTCTCACTCCCCAGACCTGCCATGCTTGGACCATCCACCAGATGCCCTCACACTCTCTTGCCAGTCCTGCTCACCTGAAATCCCCTCCTACCTGCACACCTGGAGCCATACTTTGCATCGTCAGCTCTGTCTGGCCTTCCCCGCCCACCTCCTCGCCTGCATCTCATTCACTCGTCGTCCAGTTCACTCGTATACCAAGGCTGTTGTCGAATAGTCAAAACAAATGACGTCATATGTCTTTTCCTAACTACGTTCATGACATTTTCCATTGAGGTCAAGGAAAGATGTGAAGGAGAATTGATAAGGAAAAAATAAGTGCGGTGCGACTGCACTTACTGAACGGCAGACTGATGATTTCTTTCATTATTATTTTTTAAAATCAACTTTATTTATAACGCATATAAAATGGGTAGGCTACAGTGACATACGAAATGCTTTACAGAAAATAATAAAGAGAATTACACCTTTTAAGAAGGATGCTTTTCATTTATCCATAGTGTACAATTAATCAGTGACGGTGGATGTTATTGACAGCTTAATGGTGCGTTGCAATGAATGTTATAATATAGTATATAATTTAATAATGTAATAATATTATAATAAACGTTATGATAATGCCCTTTTCCTTTCGTGACGGATGGTCCAGTGTATCCTATTATAAAGGAGATAAGTAAAGAAGCATTGACTATTTATTGAGTTCATGTTCATTTCCTTTTTATGGGAGGTAGCGGCACTCTGTTAGACGTGAGTCATTTCCTCATGTGCTTGTGTGTCTATTATGTTTAGCACAATATGCCAAGTAACTGTGAATTTCAGTTTTTTCTTCAGATTAAATTAATTGGGCTACCTAACTAATAATGTTTTGAGAAAAAAGAAGTTTACAGTTTCCTATGATGTTTCTTACAGTATTTTCTTTTTGGGGGGTGGTCTCAAGCCACCCATTGCAGTCGGTAGTCCCTGTATGATAAATGAGTTGGTAGAATGAGGATTAAAAGCATAAAGCCGAATGAATGGCTCACTAATTCTTGTGTTGGCACTGGACGGAAATCGTGAGGTTCCTTGGGACACTTAGGAACTACGTGTTCATAAACATTACCTGAAAGTTAGGTACATTCACTAATAGGATAGACACACACAGCAAGTCTTGAATAAACTTTTTCTTTTTTAAATAACAGTTGGTTGTTTAACACAAGATTTAACACTTGCAGATATCCCATAACCTGGTTGACTTAGTATCTTCCGAGATATTTTCATTATGTAACTATTACCCCAAATATAAGGCATTTTATGCTGAATGTTATCAACCAATTTAATTTAAACTTTTTTAATAACCTAAAGATGAAACTGACACATTTATTGCACTTTTTTCATACAGTGGCCTACATCATTGTTTTTTTGTTTATGTTGGACATGATTCATTGCTTTTTCATACCTTCAGTACACATTCAGGTTACACTCACAGGCATCTACATGGTTGGGCTAAGTACATTTTTATTACACTGTCTCTAGCTCACTCACTTTCCATCTGACAGCAGCCACTTTTCTCCCTTAAATAAACACGACAGTTGGGTGGCAGGTGTGATATGTCAGGGTGACAAAGCTCATGATCTGGTCAGTCCGGTGTGTCAGCTGTATTTCACCAGGTTGCTGCAGCACGTGGATGGATGAGCGATTGCGCGGCTCTGATTGGCCAGGCACGCGGCACCCGGCGGGAGAACTGGGCTCCCCACTTGTCATTACTGTTGCTCCGACTCACAAGCCCATGAACACCGCTGGGCTCAGTGTGTCCGTGTCTTCCCGGACTTGGAATTAATCTAACATTATTTTAAAGCGGCGGATCGCACCATGGATGCTACCATTTATCAGATCATATTTGGGGAGCTCGGGGACCTAAATTGTAGTTTGATAGATGCTCTCCAAGACACTTTTTTGGAAAACGCTTCATTGTCCTTGCTGAGTACTGATGGTAAGATGGAATTTATTTTTGTTTTGTTTAATATTGAGAGGTGTTGCGTCTTGGATAACGGGAACTATAAGCGTCCGTCTTTTTTTATTCTACTTTATCCCCCCCAAAGGTTTTTATTGCAATGCCACAACAGATGAGATTGGAACCTGCTGGCCGCGGAGCAGCACCGGGAGGATAGTAGAGAGACCCTGCCCTGAGTACATCAACGGGGTGAAGTACAACACAACCAGTAAGATATTTAGCTGTAAAAGTCAGCAGTTATGCATTTATTTTTGGATGCAATTATTTTTGCACGTTGTACAGATTTTGTTTTGAAAAATAAATAAAAATCCGCCCAGATGTGCAGGCTGTCAAAGTAAAAGTCAAATATCAGTTTGCGTGAAAATGCAAGCTCTGCTCCTACAAGCAAACACACTCAGAATAAAACATCGTAATGTGTCTTAAGTGCACTGTAGAGGATGTTTCATGTTAAATTGCTCTCCCTTCTGCTCTGATGTAGAGCAGTGGTGACATGTGTGCTGTTCATGCAAAGGGAACATATTCCCTAAAAACACTTTAACACCATTAACATGTGATCTGATTACAGTTCTTGATTCCAGTCAGAAATTATACCTGGCCAAACTTGAGGTCAGTGGGCAGCTGTTTCTCTTTTAACCAGCTTCACCAAGTTGCAGCCAAAGTCACTGACACTATCCATAATAAGACTTTTAACTTGCATTTTTGTCTTTAATAATAAGCTGATAGGATGTTTGTTTTTTTAATCTGTGGGCTTGAAAGACTGAGCAATTCTCAAACCCAGTCTGAATCAGTCAACAGTTTTACCAAGTGATGAGAACAGCATATCACAACTCTCCACCACACCAACAGTGTCACGTTATGTAACTCGTGTATTAATCATAAGAATGAGGAACTGAATTGACACACTCAGAAAACTAAATTGCAGCAATAATTTCAGAAAATAACATCAGAACAAATCTCCTGTAATGCACTGAGCGAAAGGGTTTGGTTGATGGTGTGAGAGTGTCCGAGGCTGGATTTTTCATTTAACACAGGTGTTATCTCTTTGATAGCCCCCCCCCCCCCCCCCACACACACACAGGCATACACACACACACACACACACACACACACACACACACACACACACACACACACACACCTTGTTGTATGCCTGGTCACCTCTATCTGCATTGATTCCCCCTTTGTTTGCTCTGCTGGTGCTGTTCAGTGTTAGTTGGTCAGGCCTGGTGGTTTGAGCCACTTGGTGTGAAAAGCGCAGTCATTTGGCTTGACAACTTGTGGCAACACCTCCTCTGACGTATGCCTTCATTAGTTGACGCCCTTTTGGATCGATGTACAGTAATATTTTTGAAAGGCTGAGGCTGATATTGTGCTGAATTTGCAAGTGATTGAACATTTTAGTAAAATTGATCTTCCAGTCCAACAGTAGGCTGTCAAATGTTTGTTTGTTTGCTGGAGGTGCTGACATAATGGCACTACAGTTGCCTCCTGCTGTTTTAAACAGGTTTGATTATTCGAAGAGTACAACAATCAAAGAATATATCAACTCATTAGGATAATGAAGTCACATTGTTGAGTAGCTCTGAGGTGGAATGAGACAGGTGACATATGTTTTTGTTCCCTCGTGTAGAGCTCATGAGTAAAGGTAATTATTATTATTGAAAGTGTCGACTCACTTTTACCACATATTTTATTTTGCTTACTTTCAGTGTCATTATATTTCCCATGGACCATTATGAAAGAGGTTTCAGGCAGAGAACAAAGTAGGACAGAATATGAGGGGGTTTTACAGTTTGGCCACTTTGCAGACATAGAGCTGAAAGTATTTTACAGCTTGTTTCACACACTGACTGCAATGTCTTGGGACTTTAAGCTGTCCCACTGTAGCGGAAGATTAAAGACTTTTGCAACATGGCATTTTGTTTCAGAGCCACTGAGGCAGACGTGATCAGTTTAGTTGTCTGTGATTGTCATATATGAAAAAAAACACTGGAATCACAGGAATTTTAAGAGGATCTTGAGAATTTTCTCATTGGAGCTCTGAAATGGACTTTTGATTATGTGAGAGCGCTTTAGAGTTTCTGTAGATTATGACAGCGGTGCATACAAGTCTTTGGGGGGGGGGGGTATATGGGACTGAAGCACACTGAGTTTAAAACATTGCATGCTTTAATGCATTTCTTGTGCCAAGTATTGTGCTTACCGTTGAGGTAGGTTCAGAGAGGAGTCAGAGTTTAAGTTAAAAATAATAGTTGGACATTTTAGGAAATAGACTTATTCACTTAGATCATATTTAATGAAGGTTAAAGTTAGGGCTATGCATATGGCCATCATCTTCTATATATATATATATATATATATATATATATATATATATATATATATATAGGTCATTTCATATATACAATATAGCATGTTTTCTGTTAATTCAATACATTACAAAAATTAAAAAATAATTTATTTATTTTCTAATTTACTGCTAAATTTAAAAAAATGAAATTATAGAGACATTTTAGAGACAAAACTGAATAAATACTCCATCTATACACTGACTATGTTTACATGCATGCACACACATACAGAGTAATCTGATTAAGACTATAGTTTGATTGAACTACTCTGGGGTTTTCCCATAAGCAGAGTTCTTGGGTGTAGGCGTGCATGCGTTACAATAAAGCGGAATGAATGAAGAAAATTCAGCGCTCTGCTGTTGGAAAACACTAATAACAATTTATTTGAACCCCCATTTGGCTTCCAATTGCACCAATACACATTATCTTCCACCAGTATTATGCAGAGAGAGCCCTGTCCAGAGCTGTATTGTATTATGGGGTAATGGAGCTTAAAGGTTGGAGAAACTTGTGACTGGAAGGCTGCCAGTTTGTTAATCCCATTGAACTGAGTGGTAATGTAAAGTGAGATGTAAAAACAAAACTGCAATCTTCAAATGATATTTCACATCAGTATGGGCTCATTATTATCAATTCAGATGGCGTAATTTGTGTATCACGATATCTCCATATTGATTGCATCATGATATGACTCGTTAAATCATCATATTGAATCATCGCCAAGCTCTAACTACAGCGCGTGTTAAATGTTATGCATAGCTTTTTTTCATATACTGAATCTTGCAGTGTCACATTGCACCATGACATCCTGTTGTGGATCAGTGAATAATTCTTTTTTTATTTTTTATGGATTTCATGGTTCATGGACAAAACACAATTGACAAAAAAAAGAAGCGTATTTGATTAATTTCCCCACAGACAGAAGTCCATGTTAAGTTTCAAGGGCATCCAGTCTGTTATCTTCACTGTATTAGGGTGAATGTATTAGTCGGACAGTAAAAGCCTTTTTACAAAACTCTTAATTGCATAATTCATACATAAGTCACGGGATGCTGCGTGTTTTTACACCAAAGTGACACGGGTCCTGAGACAATGCAGCCGAGTATTTTGATCCTGCTGGGTCACATTAGCGGGACCTATTTTCAGCCACTGATACATACATATTTAAAATCACAAAATGGGTCACACTAAGAATAGAAGAACGTCCTAACATCTCACGAGCATGCTGCAGTTACACACAGAGTCTAAAATCAGAAACATCCCTTGATGTGAAGCTACTGGAAGAAGTGGATGTGTGTTTTGAAAGTCTCTCACTTTGGCCACGTGCAGTATCTGACCTAAGGGACTAACAATGGATTCTCTTCAATTTGCCTCCTTGGAATGTCTCATGGCTAAACATTTAATGCTACAGGCCTGCATATGTGAAGAGCATGACCCAGGGTGGGCTACTGCTATATTTCAAGACAATCCCCTGTGCTTTGTACTCCCAGTTGTTGATCACTGGAGGTTAGAAATACTAACCTGTGTGTAACCTGGCAGATTTTCTGTAGCACTTTAACTGAGCAAAATGTTGTGATTCTCTTACAAAAATCTGAGGTTTCACAGACTTAACAGGTCTCTTCAGGTAAGGGGCAGTAAATTCCTTTCCATTTATTCAAGCATATATAAATATTAATATCTGTGCAGAGTGGTTTAAGAGGTCTATGCATTTTTAAACCTTCCTGTGTGCCCCTTTTTTCTTTCAGTGCAGTTATTCAGTTGTAGGGTTTACATGAATGCACATCACCACAGTTGAGGCAGAGTTGTTCGCTTTAAGGTCATTCGTCGTCTCTGCTTTGTCACTACCATGTGATGTGTTTTATGTCAATACTCAGGCAGATGTTCACGGCAGTAAAGATGAACAATATCAACACCAAAGTGTTTTTCAGCTTAAAGTCAGGGTCGCTGTTTCTACCATAGAACTTTCTTGATTCTCTTATCAGGATTAATAAAGTCAGAGATATATCGCTTTTCCGGGGATACAGCTTGATGCTTAGAGGTGAGTCGGTGCCACATTACCTCATCTTTCGGAGGCAAACATGCAACTGAAATTGAGCAGTGGATAAACAGAGACCTGCGTCATCATTGCACATGCTTTTTTGTTGTTGTTTTGTCATGTGTGAGAAAGCCCCAAACTCATGCATTAAACAGCCATGTTTTCCCTAAGAAAAATAAATACTTTAGTTCATACTTCAATCATTTAGACCAGTGGTCCCCAAACTAAGGCCTCCACATTTGGCCCGGCCCCCTGAACAATACCAGAGACGCATTATGATTTTTTTTTCAGCCTGGCCACGCGAATCCTAGACTAGCCCCTGTCAAATAGAAAGGAATAATGGCGAAAAGGTTAGGTAAGAGAAACATTGATTCAGAATGCTGGGTATTTAACCTTCAATGTCTCATCTGTCAAGAGGCGGTGGCGGTATTCAAAGAATACAATCTGCGCCGACACTATGAATCCCGTCACAAAGACAAGTATGATAACTTGCAAGGCCGAATGCGAGCAGACAAACTCTCAAAGCTAAAAAGTGGACTGTTAGCTCAGCTAAGAGATTCTGCTCTGACAACTAAGCTAAACTTTTACCTGTTAAGATTGTGCACGGCACAACAGAAAGTTAATGTTCAATGGACTTTTTTTCTGTGAAGAACCCAGAGAGGGTTATTAATATTTGGTTATGTGTGGCTTTCTGGAAAACAATAAATGTTTACGTTGAGGCACCCCTGCGATCGTCACACTTTTTCTGTTACAAACTGACCCCGGCCCCCGTCAGAGAAGGGAAAAGTTATGTGGCCCTCACAGGAAAAAGTTTGGGGACCCCTGATTTAGACGCTTAATGTCAAGGATAAATCTCTTATTAAAATGTTCAGGAGCCAACAGACCTGCGGGCACAAGTCAGACCTGCGGGCAAAAACATATTTTAATTCTTAGTAATCATGTTTGGCCTTTATCATACAGGGGAAAGTGTAGAGGCAGACTGGAAATGAGAGAGAGAGAGAGAGAGAGAGAGAGAGAGAGAGAGAGACAGAGAGAGAGATATAGATAGAGGGGTTTGACATGCAACAAAGGTCCTACGGCTGGAATCAGAACCATAAAAGGCATGCACGGACTTGCATGTACAAACTTTTAAAATTGTATTAATTGGTTTAAAAATGTCCAAACCATAGAACATCTTATTTCAGACGCTCTCGACGTTACTGACTTCCCATGTGCAGTTTCTCATGCAGAAAATCTCTCACCTCTGGCTGCCACAATTGGTGCTACTTTTCTTTCCAGTGAGTGCACCAGAATCATCTGTAAAGTACCTCTCCTGTAGTGAATGTACCCTCTTCAAACCTTTGATCCTCTTCTCCACGGTGAGACTGGGTAGGAAGTTAGTCAGTCAGCAAATTCAGGTCAGCATGTGTTTATCAAACAATTCACTAGCCATTGCACACCAAGTGCTCTAGGGGGGTCCAATCAGCATCAGACCGCCCCCGCTACACACTCTCACTGGCTCAGCGTCCACACATTCGACGATACAAATGAGTCTTGGGAGCTTTGCATTGTGGTCTATAAAGGTCCACAGGACCGACACAAATGAATTGCTTGATTTGAATGATAATTGTTCTTATTGTAGTGACCTGCTATAAACGGTTTGGCTGAAGTACTTTGACAGCATACGCTTGCTTTTTAGCTGTGTAATGTGGTATAATATGGACTCATTATCCAGACACGCTATCCTCCATGTTTCCCTCAGGGCCACAGACTTGTAGCACACATCTTTTTGCTCATTTTCTCTCACCAATTGACTTCAGTACAGCTGCGAGGTTTGACAGTAAACACATGGGGCGTTTGAATCTGTGACCTACAATTATAGTTATTCCTAATGTGTCGTGAGGGCATGAAGAGAAACAGGAAACCTTAAAAGACACAGCTGTGAGTAGAAGTTTACCCAAAAGCTCTTCCTCAGGCTCCGTTGGCTCTGTGTGCTACAGTAGTAATTACTCACAAGGCTTTTTAAGAGAGATTAAGTGTTTCCTGCTAAACAGGAGGAGATAGACTGACAGTCATTGTAATTGTAAACGTTGTAATGCTTCGACTTGTGCAGTGAAGCTACCAACCATTCATCCATTAGTCAATCAAGAGAAGATTAATCAGCAACAATGTTGATAATTAATCCTTTTAGTCATTTTAAGACACTGTAACTTTGGCTCTATGTCGGTCGATCCACTACTCCAGACTGAAATATCTCAGCATCTATTGAATGGATTGCCATTTGTACAGTTATTCATGCGTTTTCTATGGTGCTACCAGTAAAAACAATCTACCAAAACAAAATGGCCATTTTGTACACATATACATCTCCAGAAGATATAATGACTTTTGTAATCCCCTGACTTTTTACCGCGATGAAGTTCTCATTTGTGGTTTTGAGTGAAATTTCTCAACCACTATTAGAGGGATTGCCAAGAAATGTAGTTCAGGCATGCATGTATCCCGCAGGATGGATTGTAATAACTTTGGTAATCATCATCAGGTCTTATTTGTAATACCTGCAAAACTAATTACATTCTGCCTCAGCTGGGATTTCTGTTTAGCGCTGATTATCAAATGCTAGTATTCTAACTATTCTAAGATAATGAAGATGGTAAACGTTACCACCATACCTACCTTAACATACCTTATCTCATAAATAATTATTTATATAAATAAAAAAGACATCCTCACCTTGAACTATGCATCATGCCCCTGACATGTTCTCCAGCTGGATTTATAAACCCGATTTTATGCAATGACCTCCACAACCTTTCAAATCAGCATATTAGTTTTATGCTGTACGCCCTCTCCACCCCCCCCCCCCCCCCCCCCCCTCTCTCTCTCTTGCTGCAAGCGTGTGTCCAGCCGTTCCACCCAAACAGAACCTTTCCCCGTTCCTTTCAATTCAACTGTGAAAAACTGCTTTCTTTTCACTTTCAATTCTCTTATTCTAGAAAATATAATCCGAGTAAATTCTAAATGAAAAACTATTAATTTGAGCTTCATTAATGTTTAACCTACAGCCTCAGGGCAGAAGAAAGTAATAGAATAAAAACCTACGTCCTGTACGTACATCATGCTCCTTCCCATTAATTCATTTATGAACTTCAAAGAACCATCTCAAGTGTAATGAGAGTGCCAATCATAATTCTTCCCTCCCTCCCCTCACAGGGGAAATAATTCTTCAACCCCATCTCTACAATTGGCCTAGTGAAAGATGTATTCCATCATCAATTTTCCAGCAGAGATCAAACAGAAAAAGGTGTTCAGCGACATCCTGCTGACATCCTGCTGACATCCTACTCCCAAGGTCTGCTCAAATTTGGCCCCCAAAACTCAACAAGCTATTCTTTGTAAAGTGTCATGATTTCCTCGTGGTTGCTCTGTCTCTGTTGTGTCTGTGCGACACAACAGAGCGGCAGCGTTCCCTGATCAGGTCACCAGGTCACACAGACAGCTGGTTTGTTTCGAGTCCTTCAGGAAATATATAACATCAAGACAATCTGTGAAAACCCACAAGGCCAAAACAACTGTTTGAGTTTGCAGTTGTTTCATTGATCTCTTACTCAAGAAACTGATTTGAAAAGGCAAGGCCTCCGAGCAATCCTAACTCAGGGGAATATTTGTAGAGTATGTTTTAACCCCTTTTGTCGAGAAGTAAAGAAATTCAATAATCCCTGATTAAGTTTTCCATCTTGCTGAGTGAAAGGCCGTCTGAGAGATTCTGACATACGTACAGCAATTACTGTTGGGGTCAAATCAAGTGAAAAGAGAACGGTTGTTTGCTAACAGGACTGTGAGGCTGTACTCAGGCATATGATGCTCACATAGGCAATGTTAACATCCTCGCATTTAGGTGGTCGCCATATTGTACATTTTCTTTACTTTCCACTCTTTTAGATTAGATTTTTTTACTTACCTTTTTAATATTTTCAGGCAAACAACCTACACGTGTCTGGTATCATATACCAAGTTTTTCATGTAGAGAAAACAAGGCCCGAGGAATAAACTAAAAGTAGATCGACTGATGGATATATAAATACAAATAAAAACGTATTGTTCTGCAGCCCAGAAATGTACATTTTACTAGTCACAGTTAAAAACAGAGAGGAAACACGCTTATCACTAATTTGTGTCCTAATATATGTTAATATTATATTTTATGTATAAAATTATGTTATAATATATGATATTATTATATCTATGAGTCATTCTGCTATTTCTCGGCTCCAGTTGGTCCATGATGCACCTGCGAGCCTGCTTACTAAGACACAGCGTCGGTCACATATCACACCAGTGTTCGTCAGTGTTAATTGGTTACCCACTGACTGCAGAATTGATTTCAAAATTATCTTTAACACCTACAAAGCACTGCGCAGTTTGGCTCCACTTTACATTTCTGAATGATTGTGCCCCCAGGCTGTGGGATCACTGAGCTCTTCTGAAAACAAGACGAAAACTAAGATTGACCAAACTTTTGCTGTTAGCTCCCAATGTTTGGAACCATTTTCTTTGAGAAGCTGTTAAAAACTCATTTTTTTCGTGAGCACTTCAGTTTTAATGCCTTTATATTGTTATTCTCTGTACGGTTTTATTTTCAGTTTTTTATTGTACAGCACTTACTTTCTTACTTACATACTTACATAAATGTACTAATGGTTCATCACAAGTGATTACCTCGGCTACTTAGCTCATGAGAGCATCGCTTTAGCACAACAATTCAGATGTACTGGCATGCGGAGTGCATTTTACTTTACCACCGATGCATGTAATCCCTGATTTTTTTAATGGAGCCGTCAGTCATTAACATGTTCTATGCTTGGATGATTTCTTTTATATTTGACTCCATTTGCAAAGGTTGTGTGATGACATAATAAACATGTCTTTGTTTCCCTTGAGTTGCAATTACGTCATTTAACATATTTGTGAAGTATTTTGAGTTATATCTGAGCCGTTTCTAGCTTAAAATAATATCACAATGATAAGAATGTGTGTGTGATTGAGCCCTTTCTTTTTACATGCTGTCAGCTGGTTTCTCTTTGTGGCTGTTCCGGCAGTTTTTCTTGTTCTGCTTGATCAGTTTATTCACAACTTGACTGACAACAATTCAAGTGCAAGAGCCTGAAATTTGATATGAGGGTTATACAATAAAAGATAATTGTTCCTTTTGTATCCAGGTCTTTTCAAAACTGCATATTAATACATATAATGGAAACTGCTTATAGCCAAAGCAGTATGACGTTCCATAATGCATATGGGTAACTGAGGAGCTGAAGTTAGGGACCAACCCTAAAGTGTATGCAAAATGGCCAAGGAAGCGTGTCAGATTTTTGTCATTAGCTTTCTCTTTGTTTTTCATTGTCATTTCTTTTTAACACGGCCACTTCAGATCAACTCAAAGATGAAAATGATTTCTCGTACATTAGTTTTTTCCCTGTATCCCCGAGTTGCAAACGCCGCTGGGAGAAATTAAGCAAGGAAGATTAAGCAGTGAAGTGAACTTCCTTACACTCACTCAGTCCTCAAGAATCCACTTCATCCTTCATGAAATTAGAATTTCTTTTTTGTTGCAATTGCAAAGAATGTCCCTGCAGCATGGATGTTGGACTAAGACATCATGGCGCTGCACTGTATGTCACTGTAAAGGATGGGAGCAGCAGGTCGGTCAGGCAAGCAGCCAAACACCTTGTGCAGCATGTTTTAGATCCAATTCTCCGACTGCCATCTCAATTTCCATCCGTAGGTCGGAGGAAGAGTGTGCCACAGAGGCTTACAGTCACTCTGAGAAAACAGTAAAGCAGCAGTGGGATTAATTCTCTGCCAGGTTCCTTGCACTATTCCACCCCATCTTTTTGGCTCTAATACATATGATGACTTTTTCTCTTATCCAACTAAAATGGACACTCACTTTAGTCCTGTTCTGTTACAACCACAAGAAGCATCTACATTAGAAGTGGGTGTCTAATTTTGTTAGCAAAAATATGTCTAACATTTCTGCAAAGGCCACAAATGTGCATGACAGAAAAAGCTTGAACGTCTTTTCTTTCTCTCCTTTGGCAGTTCCCTTTATAGAGTGTGCACGTCAACAACGGGAAAATATGACAGAACAAGTATACTCAGCACACTTTGTCAAATGTGTATTTGATTTCTTACAAACTTAATTGTCTTAACATTTATTTCATGTAACTTAATGCAACAACTGGAGCAATTAGAGGACATAATTAGATGCATGAATAATCCCCGAAAACAAACAGCTTTGTTTTAATAAGACAGGGCAGGCTATGATTTAACAGGCTTTTCCCTTGAGCATATTTAAATAGTGAAGTGCTAATTACTGGTAGAAGTAAGATATTAAAGCTCAGAGCATCTGAGTGAAATAGCAGTACTAGAAAGCTCATACTTGGGAGGAATGAGTTGAAATACTTCGTGATGTACAGTATGTGTGACTTGTGATCGAACGTCTGGGCTTTCAGTACCTCCTCTGGATAAACCTCCCAGAGATGTATTTAAGATAATCCAGTCATTTTTGGACCGTGTGCTGATAATGCCATAGAGCATTATTATTGTTTTGCTTTGAAAGGATCAGCACCTCTGAAAAAACAGAGTAAATGTGACAAGGTCACAGGACATGTGAAATGGTTTAGCTGCCATGTTGTGTTTGATCAAACGTGGGTCACTCAAGGGCCCGGGAACAGTTGCATTTTAATGTTGTGATGTTGGCATGTTTGTGCTGACAGGTTCGACTCACTGGAGACTAACATTTTATGATCGAATCCTGCCGCCATCTGGGTCATAAATATGTGATTTTCGGAAATTGAAGACAGTCTGATCATTTCGCTCCGCATAGAGAACAGTTGGAGTTTTCCATTATACTGCTCAGAAGGGACGCCTTCTTCCTGCTTTCATATGTGATTTATTTCTGTGTAAATCTGTCATAAGTATCTTCTTGTTATGTGATTTGGGAAAGCATATCCCTTAGGGCATTCCATTTTCTATTAGATTATAAATAGGAAAAAAATAAATAAATAGTTTGTAATTTGCCCTTTGAAAAAGGACACTTTTGCATCCAAGACAAAGAGGGCAGGCGAGGTCACTGACACACACACAGAAAGCAAAAACAACAGACTTGAAGATGAAATGCAAGCTTAAGGTTAAACGTAAAAATAAAAAAAGCCCACAGCTGGCAGTTTAACTCACTTCTGGGAGAAATCATTTCCATTTCCATTATTGTCTCAGTATTAGCTTTTAAGAAAGCAAGTTATTGTACAAAATGATTAAAAACCCAGTTAATGGATGAATATTACATGGAACGATCAGGGACAGGTTCCCCGATCATGATGAGTTTTTAGAAGTTAAGAGTTTAGAGGTTCTTAAATTTGTCATTTCCCAAAGCAGCTCTTAAGGGTGAATGCATCAGCTTGCCATCAAGAGCTTCTGAATATGGCTGTCTGAGGTGCTGAGAAGAAGACTGAACACACTTTAAAGTATAGCCGTGCTGTAATAAGAATACATACATTACAAAGTGTAACTGTAAATGCTTAATACTTGGAATTATTTAGTATGAAAGTAAGGTTTAAAAGGTATTCCAGAGAACATGATATAATGAATTGTTACTAGTTCTTTATCATACCCTTTATGTTGTCATAATGTGTGTTTGTATCCTATAATGTAGTCCTATATGTCGTCACTTGCCCTCTGAAGTCTGTGTATGTCACACAGCTGCTTTGGTCCATTTCCTGCTGCCTAAATTAAACATCAAACTGCAATGAGCAGCAAGATTCCCCCTCACATGAGCCGTACACCTTGGTCGTTCAACTTTGAGAAAGGTCGCCTTTCATCTTTACCACAATTTGAAACTTATCCTAATAGAAGATTAGGATAATCTTACCCTCTATGCGGCAAAGGGGAGGACCCAAATGCAATACGCCAAAAGAGGGTTTTAACAAAAAGAGAGCTTTAGTCATAAAAGCTTACAAAATATAAAACGAGGAAAAGAGTCAACTGAAAACACAAACCAGGATGATCCGAGGGAACATCTAGTAACAAGGGGGACGAACAGACCAGGAACACTGGGACAGACAGGGACATATACACACAGACACTAAACGAAGGAACGAGACACAGCTGATTGAAAAAGGCAAAGACACATGGGCAGGGTGGATGAACACAGGAGGATCAAATCAACAATCACAGGAGGAGGGAAAAACACAAGGACAGGAAGTAAAACAAGACATGACACAAGGGGAAGTGAACATTTCAAAATAAAACACGAAAACCAAGATCATGACACGGTTTTACTGACTATTTCACAAAACAACTAAAACAAGTGGGTAATTTGCAATACGCTGTGAGCAGGAGCTTGGTCGTGTCATATTTTTAATTTCATTTTATTAATCCTTTAGGAAACTGACACAAAACTAGAGAGACAAATGACAAACTAAAGCGCAGAACAGTCAAAGACAGACGAAGAAAGACAGGCTTACCTTTAAACCTTTTCACCTTTAAGTGGAACGTGTTGCACTGTATTATTCCTATGGCATTGTTGCAGGTCTCATAGTTGGTAGCAAAGAACAATCCGCTGAAAGAAACAGCAGCAGTGAAGACAGTTGGATTGTCTTTCAGATTAGTTATGAGAATCCATTACAAACGTATTACACAATTAATAAATGTATCTTGTTTTCAATCCCCAGTTGAAGTACCACTTATGCATTAACAACCAATCCACACTAATTTAATGTAATTCTAATAAGCTTTCTTCATTGTTCTCAACAAACAAGCTTCCAACTTTCCATTCCTTGAGCATTTGTGCATCCAAGAAAAGCCAGAAGGTTGGCATGGTGTATGTGTGGCAATGTTGGCACAGAGTAAGCCAGTTGGAAATTGCACATTTCTTTTGTTTCCTTATGCATCTTTAGACCAGTGGAGTGCGGTTGCGGTCGCTTCCAGCATAGTTAACACCTTCACATGGCAGCCCTATCCCTTTCCCAAACAAACCCTAGAGAAACTGAGTCATTTAATGATTTTTATTTTTACTGTGTGAAATAGCGCGCCGTAAAGTCAAATGAGAAGAGAATAGCTTTATCATGCGTAACGCACAGATGGTTTGACAGAAATGTGCGCTCCCTGCACCAGTGCCTTGAATTAGACCTGCCTCAGTGGAATATCTCACAGGGGCAAAACCCACAACTTGCTCCCCTTCCTCCAGTTCTCCAACATCACTGCTTGTTTCACAATCACAGTGTGATAATTGCCTGGAGAATTTCATCTGGAAAGCCGCTCCTTGTGCCGCTACTGTAATATTGACATGGACAACTTAAAGGTGCCATTTGCAGATATAATGTCTCAGGAGAAGAATAAGTGTTCTCCATCATAAGCCCGTCTTCTCAGAAGAACTGTCAGGTCACTCTTTATAAAGGGGTTGTGAGTAACTAATGACTGAGTGGTCCATAAATCATTTACTAATATGGTATGCATGCATTTTCAGCTATTAATGAGAACAACCTTTGGGTTGCCAGGTTGTGAAAAATGTATATAGGCAGATTTTGTATCCAGTCTATTCTGTAATAATGACACATAAATAACACATCGATACACGTACAGTACAAAGAAAGAAAGACAAAAGTGAATTCAGGCTGTAATATGTGTTGTTCTTGTATTGGACTGCACAATATTGAAATGTGTTTGCAGTGTTGGGTAATGGAGCCCAATATAACAACAGAAATGACCATAGCGTTCAATCAACACCTACATTACAACATTGCAAGGGTTTCCATTTCTCCTCCGTGTGCACCACAATCAATTGCATAATGGCTCCAAACTAACGTCACAATTTGTCACAATTACAATGTTTCCCGTAAATGACGAATGATGATACAAAGACTCTCCAATATATTTGCCTTAGTTCATGTTCAAACCATGAGACATTAGCTGTCCTATCACGGTTGCTTTCACTGCACAAGATCTCTATAAATGCCACATGGCAACTGATCAATGAACATGTTAAGATGTTTTATTCCCAGTCGTTTTTGAGAGTGTATTGCCATTGACTGTTTTACTGCATCTCAGGGGATTTACACGTCCCACTCAATCCAGTGCTTTAGTAATTTAACTGACTGTGATTTACCACTGTGCTCTGCCCTAAACAGCTCCCAGTGAAAAGGCTGAGAACTGGGATTTTTCTTTGTGAGCATTACACGATACACTAAGTGTTGCCATAAGTCAACCGCTTCTCTGTTTCTAGCTTCAGTTTTCTGCTCTCTGCTCTCCAAATACAAATCTCACATTATGTAACGTTAATTCGAATGCAAAGTATCTTACTCCGCCTCTGCCACTGCTTCAAGCGTCGCTGATGGCATTTCTGAGGTGGATGGTTTCCTCACTTTCTACCATATTGTTTTGTTGTTTACAAGAATCTTTCAGACAGGAGGAGTAAATAAAAATATTACAGTCCGTCTAAACTACTAATCCCAGAGGGGGAAAATAATAAATAAATATTTATTCATTCATCCGTTCACATATTTAGGGAAATATCACAGGACTGATTTACTCTAAGGATATACGACCATTAAAAGCAACATAAACACATATTTATGAAATGGTGTTGCACAGTTTGATTATTTAGAAATGAACGGATCCTTCAGTATATTAAAGTTAAAGTAGTTAGTTGGCTCCTCCTCACCAGCTCAACGAGCCCGCCCAAGATTTACTCTCGTTCTGGAACGAGTTTTGTCCGTCCGTCACTATATTTGCATTTTTCTTGCGCTGTTTGAGGCATTTTCGCGGTTTTCTCTTGGATGCATGTTTACAATCTGGCACCTCGTCACTACGCTTTGATAGAGGTTGACGCTCAGAAACGTCACAAACACAGCAAAATAATTTTTTTGGGGGGGGGAAATCCTACTCATTGTCCCTTTAATTCATAAGGCATTTATTTATAGATGAATGTGACATTTACACTGGAGACTTTGCCCAATATTTTCAGGTCAATCTATCAATTGTAATTGTATAAATCACAGTTGAAGCTTCTGAAAGCAGCAAACCCATAATTAATGTGTTTTCATACACAATAATAAAAAACCTACATCAATAATGAGTATCTTGGCAGCAGAGTGGTTCAGATGATCACTTTAGGTGGCTGATCATAATGGAAACAGCCTTTACATATTTATTGCTGCTCTGTTTCCACCCAACTCCTTATACATTTTTCAGTATTAAAGAGATAAAAGGCCCCCGCTGCATGGGCGGCGAGGAACTTCACAATGAAAGCATGTTTTGAAAGATATTCAAATAAACTGACAGAGTAAGAGGCTTTGCATTTCACCACCATGAATACAAATTGTATTGCTGAATTGGTATTCTGTGTAAGACTCAGACAGATAGTGGTGCTCAACTTTTAACTGAGCTTTACCTACAACAGTGCCACAACAAATAACTGCCTTGCATTGGCACTGGCTCAGCTGAACGCCGTGCCCGATGTTGAATACAGACGGGAGATTTGAACAAACAAACCTATCAACAAGTCTTTTAAAACATGATCAATCTTTGTAACAATGCCACGCTCTTTATTGTTATTTCATCCGTGCCTTCCACCCTTTTCTTGCAGGGAGTGCTTACAGAGAATGCATGGATAATGGGACGTGGGCGTTGAAGAGCAATTACTCCAATTGTGAACCCATTTTGGAGGAGAAGGTTAGTGCGGCGTCGCAGGAGCAACCCTGCTCTGCCCTTCATTCTGTAAGCAATCTGTTGATCATCTTAGATAAATGATTATAACAACTGCCCGTCATTACACTAATGACATACAGGGGGAATACTAATCAGATACAGTATACTGTAGCAGAAGTCATGTGGTGTTTTGACTGCTTAACGCTTATTGAAGTGAATTTAATTTGTCTACGTAGTGCAGTAAACGTTTGTTTTCCAAGTATAGTCTTAAGCTCGGAGCCAAACTGCAAGACTGATGTATGGCGTGTAATGAGTTTTGGCCTGATTACCTCACATCGTTTCTCCTGATTATGTGTATTTCTGGGTCTTGCTCTATTTTCTCACATCACCGTGACATCTGAAGTGCGTCAGTGACATTTGCTTTCTCTCACTTAAGTTAAACCTCCAAACAAAGAAGCCTAGATAGATGAATAGATACTTATACCCTGGTTCTACTCATGTATTTGTGTTCTAACCTAACCTCATGTCTTTGTTTTATTATCCAGCAGTTGCATTCAAGAAGTAATTCACTTGTTGTCTTTGCAGAGAAAATATCCAATGCATTACAAAATAGCGCTGATCATCAACTACCTAGGTCATTGTATCTCTGTGGGAGCTCTAGTCGTGGCCTTCATTCTCTTCTTGTGCTTAAGGCAAGTACAGAAATAGTCCGTATCTAAATGTGTCCTGTATGTATGAGACCTCGTCGAGGACAATCAAGGAGATTCACTTAATATCCTCGGACTGTTTATCATTAACTCGCTTATGTCAAATGAAAAGATCTCTGCAGCTCGGCTCATGTGGAACACTCTGGCTAAGAAAGACTTAATGTACATTTCTAAGCAATCGTACCTTATTTCATGTCCTGGTTCAAACACACACACACACACACACACACACACACACACACACACACACACACACACACACACACACACACAGAGGACAGAACATTGCAGATACTAAAGAGCCTCAGCTGTGTTGTGCAATGGGATTTGATAGATGTGAGCTTCAAGGCAAATATTGATTTCTTTAGATTTACAGGCCGAAATATTCAATACTTTAATCCGAGAGTAAATCTCTTTAGATGTCAGGGAACTATCCACAACCACTTAGTGTTTTCCCCACAGATGTCTTGGCACATTCATAAATATGCTTAAAAAAAACACATTCATTTCATAACTTGTCGGAAAATCATCACATACTTGTCTATACATTAATGGGTACAGTGCAAGCAGGAATAAGTCAACTGAACATATATGAACTCATGTAAAGAAAATACATAAATGAATGAATAAAGGTTTGACTGTTTGCATGTAATATTGGAGCCTCTATCTGTGACATGACTATGGACAGTATAGTAAAAGGCCAATATTAATCAGACCTAGAATCTCACTTTACTTTGAATAAGCTGCACCGACTCTATGAAAGCATGAAAATAAGACGTGTCTTTTATTGGGCTTGCGGTATAGGAGCATACGATGTCTTCGAAACATCATCCACTGGAACTTAATCACCACCTTCATACTGAGGAACGTTATGTGGTTTTTGCTTCAGTTGATCGACCACAATATCCACGAGAGCAATGAGGTAACAGCGTTGTCCCGTATTGTGTGCTGCACAAGTTAAGCTACAAACCATTTTATATCCAGAAGTTCTGTCGCTTTGAGTCCTGTGTTTTGTTTTTCAGCCTTGGTGTCGATTAATTACAACAATATACAACTACTTTGTGGTGACAAACTTCTTCTGGATGTTTGTTGAAGGATGTTACCTCCACACGGCCATCGTAATGACTTATTCAACCGATAAGCTCAGAAAGTGGGTCTTCCTTTTCATCGGCTGGTGTGAGTATGTCCTCGTTGACAGTGCATTAGTAACACTTCACTCGGCACCAGGCTTTGTACGGTACAGTGTGGATGTGTTTGATTCCTGAAGCATGGGTTAAAAACAGCTTTTACTAGTTTTTTTATAAACGTTTTTCTTATGGATTTTAATTCTAATTGTAATATTAGAAGATGAGTTAACCAGGCAGGTTTTAATTGATCACTTCTGGCATTAAATGCATTAATTTTGTAGATTGATGTGTATTTGGTGTTCAAAGATTTCAAATCAAAGTTATGAATTGTGTTTCAAATTTCAGTCTTGACCTAGGACACAGTCAAGGTCCTTTTAGCTGCTGCTCTAGATCTTTCAATCATATCACATAATCTTCACCAGCAGGTGGTGCATGCTCAGTTGTAATGTTAAAATTTCCATCTTTACGTATTATAAATGTTTTAGATAAACTGTGAACACATACATGTACATTGAGGATGTTTCTAAATATATAGATTGTAATATGTATTATACAGATACTTATATTAACTAGAGTGTGAAACAGCTGACCCACATTGTTATAAGAAGTTTTATCCCCGACTCCAAGTGAACTTTTGCCTGACCAAAGCGGAGCCTGGTCAGCGAGTGAAGCGGAGACCTTCCAGTGCTTCAGACTTTAAATTCATATGAGAACAGAGCTGCAGCGAAGTGTGGAAAATGTAATTTTCCTTGCTTGACTTCCAGTGATATAATGACTTTTCAACATGAGGCAGATGCCCCATCATGAGCACATACATTATGCATTCTCACCTTGACTTAAACTACAGTATTAGGAAGAGCATGGTGTTAGAGTATTCCATCTTGAGGCAGAAAATCATGTGCTTCCCTGAGCAAGTCTGACATTTCCTTTCTGTCCGGTTATGTAATGTACATTGTACGCTCTTGCAGGATGTATACATACACTTATACTGCATCTAGGCCATGCTAACATGACTAAAAAGAGATTTATGAACACAGCAATGGAACATTAAATAGATAAATAGCAGATGACAGATTAGTAATGACACATGGATGATATGATTGGAGAGCTCATATCGGCTTCAAAATAGAAATAGCCAAAGGCAGATATCCATCATATCAATCCACTTTTAATGACTTAATGTGATTAAGATATAAAGTAGCTGACAGCTTTCATTGTGATGATTAGATTTACAGAGCAGCTTCCTCTTCGAGTAAATTCAACTCATCAGTACTATGAATCTCACTAAGCACTCCTGCAGGTGTAGATTAAACTTGGTTTATGTTTTAATCCAATATATCTGTGCAGTTTACATAACCCCCCCCCGTAGGGTGTATTTTCACTGAAAGCAATATCTTGAACATTTTAATTTTAATTTTTAGTAATAAGAGCCCAGTCATCTATGATTTCTCATTTGTGAAAACAATAATTTACCTGTTGGGGAACAAGCAAAAATATTTAAATGTAATACATTTAAATGATTTGTTAGGAGTCATACTAAAGTAGAAACAGGTAGTGTATAAAATATAAATATAGGTTAATAAGTGTGAAGTAAAAAATACCTTTGTCCTCTCATTCTTACAACTGCTGCATTGTTGAAACCACGAGCCAGTAAAGAGATTAGATTTCCCCATCGCTGATATAAATTCATTACGAAATTAATGGAAGTGGGGCAGATTAAATCTCTCTTCCACCAGAGGCCTGATGTCAGTTTCAAACCTGTTCTCTTTCAGCTTCATTAATGTTCATTTCACTCATCATTTCACCGTTGTGAACATCTCATCCACTTTGTCTACAAAACTGTGCCATGTGTCTCGTCGGATTTCTGTCCCCATTTTGCTAAATTAGCTAAATTAGCTAAATTAGCTGGTAGGCAGGGTGAAAAGGTTAAGAACGAACTGCTTGTTTAAAAGAAGCAGACTGTCTTTAAACTGCAGTCCTGAGTGCTTCGGACGAGCAGTGAGGCTTTCATTTTATTTTCTTTATTCCATCTTTACATGTCTTTACTGTTTGTAAAATAAACACAAGCACATTCAAATTAAAAGTTGAGATTGCAGTGGATGCAAGTGTTCTAGTGCGCACATTGAAAAGCTAGAAAAATAAATCTGTATTGCTTTAAAAAGTCGATAAAACTGGGAGAATCATCCCAAAAAGTTGTATATGTCTGTTTTAAAGAGAGGATTATGGGTCAAACTAACTTAAAAAAAATCCTTGGAGCCAAGTATGACTCAATCCTCTCCACTAATCATGCCTCCGCCGTGAGCAGAACCTCATTTCTGCTGTGCGTTCACGAGACAACTCTGCTGATTAGACAGATTGATGTTGAAATGTGCATTTCAGAGCGCTGTGGTTGTACGATGGATCATTTAACATGGACAGTTCTGTTTGTAATAATATTTTTATACATATGGCATCTCTTTTGGTCATTTATCTAATATAATTGGTCACAAACCTTTCGCTTATTATTATATGTATTTCTCAAAGTGTATTATTTTCTATGACAAAGTTTCTGAGAAGACCAGCACCTACTTCATATCATTTGTTTTTCACATTAATGTACATATATCATTTCTACTGGGTCTCTATGAGGGCAGCAGCTGTGGGTCCCGAGTCACGTATCATACGATTTAGGATCAAGATGTCGTTACTTTCAGAGGAGGTGCAAGGTGTTCTTGTCTTGTCATGTTGATCAAGCTGCACGGAGTTCTACAGTTCTGTATGTTAAACAACTTACAGATGTGATTTCCCCCTTAAACAACGTTAACAATATTCTATGTCCCTTGAACTGTATTGTTTGTTTACATGAATCTTTTGATTTCTTCACTCTAGGTATTCCATGCCCTATAATAGTAGCTTGGGCTATAGGAAAGTTGTATTATGAAAATGAACAGTAAGTTTATTTCTTTTTTTTAAAGTAATTATCTGACACTTAATGTGTTTTTAAAATGTTCTGGTTCTGATTATTCATCTTCTGTCTACAGATGTTGGTTTGGTAAAGAACCTGGAAAATATATGGACTACATTTACCAGGGACCAGTTATTCTTGTGCTATTGGTGAGTGTCATTCATATAGCACACATTTTACACCACCTAAGATGCATCACTAATGCCTGCTTTAAAGTGTAACCTTCTGAAAATGCACTAATATGAAAATGGTTTTGCAATGAAAGCCATTTACATCTAGCTTGTTGGAAAGGTGAAAGCTATCTTCCTGTTGGGTTTTTTTTTTACGCATAAGAATCCTAAAAATAACCAATTGTAAACAGAGATGTAGCCTCTAATGGTTTTATATAAGCTGTTTCCAGCTCTGATTTGTGTGCTTCTCCCTTGTTGAGAAAGGAGGTGGCTTTGCCTTGTGATGCCCGCTACTCCTTCTACTCAGCATTTAATGAGCACAGTACATTGTATTGTATGCATTTCAGTGTAACCCATTTGCACAATAATTATTTTGTGTGCTTTTTTTCTTTCTAGATAAACTTTGTTTTCCTCTTCAACATAGTAAGAATTCTTATGACCAAACTAAGAGCTTCAACCACGTCTGAAACAATTCAGTACAGGTGAGTTGATGTTGTGGAAGATTGTATAAATATAGAAAGCGACGCGTTTTTAGCATCAAAGAAGCTGATTTAGAAAGCAGACTAGACAGTTTACAGTCTCACTTGGATTCATACAAATCTTTCTTAGAGAGAAGATATTTGAATGACAATAAATCAACACCACCAGTGTAATATTGGAGATTAATTATCGTTGTTGAGGCTTTTGCTGCGCCTCTTTCAGGCTAAGTATTGCCTGTAATTGCAATTATTGTGGTAAATAATAACAATAAATCACATTGACACCCTCAAACCATTTCTTTAATGTGTTTCACTCACAAACCCTCATAATTAAAGCATTTAAATCATCTTTTTTTTCCAACAGCACTCCCAATATCATATGGTACCCTTTCCTAAAATATAAGATGACATTTCCTGTATAGATAGTGGAAAGGATATGAACAATTGTATAACACATGCAGTAAGAATAACCTAGTTCCAGTATATTTCACTCAGTCCCAGCAGTAATCCTTGGAGGTGGCAAACCTTTGCTTTCCCACCGTCAAGTGTATTTCTTTCTCCTTGGGGGATTATTTCAAGGGTGTGTGTAGCGTCGCAGCTCTGACTACTTGACTTCAGGCTTTTCAGACTGGAGTTGGGATTTACGGTCGTGGTGCGACAGATATGCTGACATGAGCCATGCAGATTTAGGAGAGTGGAGGACAGGAGTGTCAGGCATAAATTGTTAAATATAGAACATAATGGTTTCTTCTAAATGCGGTCGGTTTTACAGGAATTGCATGAAAAAAATGAGATTTTCTGTGATGTGTAAATATCTTGCTTGACACAGCATGTCCGTGATCATGGGCATTCTTCTGAGAATACATCACTTCATATTTAAAATCCCAACTTGGGCTCTCAGTTGCATACTTTATAGATAACTGTAAAAAAAAAAAGGGTGTTTAGTTACGCTGCTCCGGCTGCCTGGAACCAGCTGCAAAATGAGCTGGTCTCTCTGAACAGACCTAAAGCGACTCTTAACGACATTGAAGCCGCGGTGTCTGTAAATGCTTTGATTAATGTTATGATTGTGACTGGTTTGTTTTGTCTGTAACTGTGCTGCTGCCTATCTTGGCCAGGACTCTCAATGAGACATATCCTGGTAAAATAAAGGTTATAAATAAATAATAACATGTTAATATTATGAGAAGCAAGGCGGTAGTGTGTGTTATGTTGTCCCTAGTTGGCCCAATGACGCAGCATCATATATTTTCCAAAGCCAACTCAGATGAAATCCAAGTTCTTACAACAAGTATTTTCATAAATGAGGCTGCTGATTTTCCATCCCTGTCTTCACAGGAAAGCCGTGAAAGCAACGCTGGTCTTGTTGCCCCTGCTGGGCATCACCTACATGCTCTTCTTTGTGAATCCGGGGGAGGACGACATCTCACAAATTGTTTTCATCTATTTCAACTCCTTCTTACAGTCTTTTCAGGTGAGACTATGGATAATGATGCAGTGTGACACTGGCCAACGCTCAAAAAACCCACACACACAATGTACAAAGTGTACAATATGAGTCATGCTGAATTCTTAATGCATTTTTATCGCAGAGTTGTATCATTTCTTTTCAGTTTATGAGCCTTCTTGGTGGAAGATGATTTGAAGTAGCATCCTAGCTGTGCTTACACGCAATGTGGCCGTCCTGCTTCATGTTCAGGGCTCTCAGCTGACAGGATTAACAGACCCATGTGGGCATAATGTGCTCTTTGACCTTTTAAAAAAAGAAGAAGATCTTTCTATCTTCTGTGCTTAAATGTAAGACCGAGTGGGCCGGAAAAACGGAAAAAATTGTATTTGGCATTTCTTTAACTTTTTCTTCTCCGACTGCTAATTGTCTAATTAAGGTGCCATTACACAATACAGCTGCATTAACATCTTTTACTATGCATGTGTCTTATTCTGCAGGGGTTCTTTGTGTCAGTGTTTTACTGCTTTCTAAATGGAGAGGTGAGTCACTGGGGTTTTGAAAAAGACTAAGTATTTATGAATTTAATTAAGTTGTCAATGTGTTGCTTGATAAATGATCTTATTAAAGCCCCACATGGATGTCCTTGATTAGTTTAGTCATGTTTTTTCTAAGTACCTCCTAGGTACACATTTTGCTAAGTTGAAGCACGGGTAGGATCAGTTAGCGTTCATAAAGAAAGAAACTGTAGAAATATGTTCTACTGGTGAAATTATAGCAATAAATCCTCTGTCATTTTCATATAATTAAAATGAAAGCAAATTGCTGATCTTCCAGCTGTTTAAAAGTCATTAATGCCATTATTAGAATGACATATTTGGCAATAATTGTGAAAAATTAAGGACCATCTTTCTGCTCTTTCACAACCCTCACATTTCACAAACCCTCGAGAGGTGGTTCATTTGATGAGGAATTGTGAAGAATTTGAGTCACCCCTCTTATACAATAATTAAGTTCAAGTTTAACAATCATATAGGATTTGATATAATGTATTGCGTCTGAATTCTGGATTCAACACAAACGGAATAGTTTGACATTGACCTAGATACAGCTTTCATATCTAATTGATAAGTATGAAGCTAGTTAGCTTAGCATAAAGACTTGAAACAGGGGGAAACAGCTAGCCTAGCTCCGTCACGGCTCGATGTTTTTACACATTGTGTGCGCAATAAACAAATTAGATGTAACGTGTTAATAATTCAGAGGTGCTGATTTTTTTTTTATTACTTTGAATAAGCAAAACTAGCTTGTTTTCCGTCTTTATGCTAAGCTAATCAAACTGTCTCCTAGCTGTAGCTTCATATTTAATAAACAGATTGATCATTTCATTAAGTGCACACATTTAACATTTAACCAAAAATGTGTTCAAAGTTTTAAGTTATAACATTTGTTCTTGTATGCATATACAAAGTATTAATATCATTTATCTTCAACATTTTAGGTGCGTTCTGCCGTAAGGAAACGGTGGCACCGCTGGCAGGACAACCACGCCCTTAGAGTGCGAGTAGCACGAGCCATGTCCATCCCCACGTCTCCAACCCGGATCAGCTTCCACAGCATCAAACAGACCACAGCTGTGTGACCAGCACATAATCTCCACGACAACATCTGAGGGAACACACTTAATCTTTTTGTCCAGTACAAACATTGAAGTGATTTACAGAACAGACTGATTCCTCTAAAAAAAACAAGCCACAGTGTGTCCAGTGGGACTGAAGAGCCAGGCAATTTCTCTTGTCTGGTGGGAACAATTACTAAAAGTAGACTTCACCCACACATGAAGTAAAATGGACACATAATTGATTGAACATGATTCTTAAAGATGTATCTCCCGTAACACAAAGTGTACATGAGGGTTTGACTTTTTCTGGAGAGTATATAAAAGATGGCGTCAAACTGTCACATTACAGAGAGTCTTATCATTTGATCTTAAAGCGTTGTAATCGATGTCATCTTACTGCTTAGTGGTTGTTAGTGGAGCAAGATAACCCTCCGGGGGTTTGCAGCATTACACTTCAACAGCTTATGCACTTATTGGCATCTGCTCCATTGTTACTTAGATGAGGAATACTTGCAATTTATTCAGATACATCGATCAAACATTTTTGACAGATTTCTTGAGTGAGATGAATGTCAAAATGCAAAAATGCTCTTTGGCATCAACATCTGCATTTGACAGAAACAGGCTTTAGAGAAGAGAAGGGTTCAACTGAATTAAATGTAAAATAAATCTAGGAAATAAAAGGCGTTAGATTGAAAAGAGTCACTGCTCTCTCTTGTAAAAAGATAATTAGAGGTCGATACGTTTTTGATGATTTTATACAAACAAGCCATTCTAATGGAGCCTTTGTAATGTGTCCTTAGAGCAGTTTGAGTCCTTTAAGTCTTTTAGACGGTGTTGTATTATTTGTCTCGTACTGTACTGTTGTAAACCTTGTTAAAATACTTATTCAGCTTCCTCGCTTTTCCAGCTATCTTTTTTTTTCAACTCCATTTTTTCCACTTCCTCTTTGTGGGTTTTTGCTTCTTCTTTTCTCTCCTCAGAGCAGGAGGGTGTGAACATAACGAGCCGTTTAATGATTCACACCATCTGTGTGAAGCTGATGGATGAGCAGCCCCAAATTAAATCTCTCCAAATGAGTAAAGATAAGATTATATATTACACTATATAGAGTTGAGAAATTATAAAGTAAAAATAGGGCATTCATGTAATGTATATGTGTGGTAAGTGACTCGCATGGATTTATCATGCAGGCACAGTGGATGCAGATTACATTGTTTTGGCTTTATGAAATCCTTGGGGCTTTCTAGTAATCAGTGTCACAACTAAGCTGTTGGTTTACGTGAAAAAAAGCTTGATGAAATGAGCACCAAACACTTCCCCTGTAATGCTAACTCTTACATCTGCTCAGGCTGCTCACACAATAATTGGAACAAATATCTGCAAAGTCAAACTGCAAAACATTTTTTTTTGTTTTCTCTAAAAGGATGAAGAGGGGAGAACGTTTTAAAGCATATCCTCCTTTGTGTGTCCCTTACATTTACTACATGCAGTAACATCAACGTACGTCTGTCAGGGGCTACAGTTAAGAATGTTTAAAGGATTACACTTATTCACTTACCTGCCGAGAGTTAGAAGATTAATACCACTCTCGGAAAGTGGTATTGATCTTCTCATCTAACCTTCAGCAAGAAAGCGAATACGCATTTTCCCCAAACTTAAATGATCTAGTTTTATTATAGTTGGGGTTTTGTATTTATTTATTTATATTTCTGTAGTTATTTGATTCTTTCATCAGGATTAAATTCACTGGATTTATTGTGAAGTTTGGATTTAAAAAACGTTTTTTTTTTTTAAATATACTGAATTTCTGTTTTCAATTTGTTTGAGGGTATTGCATAGAGCATAACATATTTCATCACTCCTGGTGGTAAAATGTACATTTCATACTTGTATTTTGTAATTTATTTGTTACATTACAGCTGACTTTGTTGTTGTTGTTGTTGTTGATATGCTTTTCCACTGGACTGACATCAAATGTTGATCACCCAAAGCCATTTTGATGTAAATATTTTAATGTAACATTTCTGAATTTCTGTTTTCAGCATCACAACTCGTGCATCTGTTGCGCACCCACTCATGACCTCATCATGTTATGTTAACATATAAAAAAATGCATAATTTAATATTTTCATACAGAAAGAAGTAAACAAATCATTTATTCAAACTCACCAAAGAGACAAACCATGTTTACCTGCATCCAGAATTTGTATTGTCTACATATTTCCTTTGTTGCCATTGCACTTTGTAGACCAACTCTTGTTCACTTTATTTTGTACACCATTTATTGTACATTATGAAATGTATTTAATGCAGTGTGATGTCAGATTTGTTAACTTATTACTGTACATGAATACTTTTGACATACTGATTTTGTTGAACCACCTATGTTGCCTTACAAACAAAAGAAAAGGAAGCTAGTGTATCTGTAAATGATGTATCATTGTGTTACTGATATACATTTGTCCATGCACATGTTAAAGGAAAAAAATATTGATTTGAATTAAAATAATACTCTTATTTTTGCTCTTTGGCTTTTTCATGTTAAAGGTCTCATGTTTTCGAGGGAGCTTGAAAACAACCGTGATGTGTGTTGACAGAGTATATGATGCATTATGTCTATTCAGTTACTCTGGGCAATCTGGCATTAGCTGTAGATTGCACTAATGGGATCTGTTTTGTTGATTCATTTGCTATTCATCCCCCAATCTTCAACCATTATATGAAATGAATGCAGCAGTCTCGTAATGACTCAATCATATAATTATTCTCATGATAAAGTAGAATAATGCAGCTTCACTGGCACTGTAGCGTGTAATTGTTTTACTCGTAAATATAGTTTTCAGTGATTGAAGTGTCCTGAAAGAGTCCTGCTAGGTTACGTAATATGAAAGTTCATACAGCTTCATTTCAGGCTGGGCTGAAGTGAAGTGGAGCAGAAACTGCTTCCTGTGCCCAGAACCCTCAGGACTCTATGAGTTTTACATCCCCCTCGCAATTAGCAGAGACTCTAATGCAGAGTTGTTGTGACAATTAATGCTTTTAATGATTGACAACTGCATGAATGGCGGACAGTGGATGTGAAGTGTATCATCACCAGAGGCAAGCAGCACTTCATTTACTATCATTTTGCCAGTCGTAGTGGCAGACTCCCAGAGCATGACGCTTAGAATTGAGGACAGATGAGATTTATCTGATTTATCTGATTATCAGATCAGAGAATGTTGCTTCTCGCATCTCCACTTCTCTGGAGCTCACATGATTGCTCAGTTTGGCGCGACGGTCAGTTCCAGGTAGAGTCCTGATTGTTTACAGAGGCCACTGTGCCCTCGGGAACCATCAATGCAGCAACCTTTCGTAAGCTTTCCCAGATCTGTGACTCAATACAATGCTGTCTGTGAGCTCAGCAGACAGGTCCTTCCACCTCTTTGGTTTTTGGTCTGAGAAGAATTTGTCAGCTGTTAAACCAATTGAATTTACGACAGGTGGACGCCAATCAAGGTGGAGAAACATCTCAAAGATGATGAAATGGGAGAAGCCTGAGCTAAATTTCAAGTGACACAGCAAAGGGTCAAATTTAAGGATATGTTTTATGGTTTATGCTTATATAATGTAAGGTCCCCTAAAGTGGCTAAAATATCTAAATACATTTTGTCTCACAAAAAGATATTATTGGATGCATGTTTGGTGTTTTTCCCAAAGACCGAAAATCAACTTTAAGGAAAGGCAAAACAAAATAGATGTAACATTTCTTTAGTTATCATTTTCTTGAGAATAACATTTTTTTAAGCTTCTATTGTGTCATTCAAATGCAGCAACACAACCTTTAAAAGTACATTGTTGCTTATTTCTGTGACGCTGAAGCTGGAAGTCAGAGGAAAGCGGATAGATTAATATACTGTAGCTCATCCTTTTGGCTAATAACATTATCACATAAATGAAGGTTGTCAAATTAGAAAGTTTGATTTCAGCATTATATTTCCCTGAAAGGGATTGGCCTTTGGGAGGTTGATACAGTTAAAGTGCACTTTAACTTTAAGAACAGCATTGCTCACATTAAATAAATGATTCTATTATGAGCACTACAGCAGGTTTACTGTATTGTTCACGCTTTGCAGTTGAGTCGAAACACCCCATCAACCATAGACCGGTTTTTATCTTGGAGGTCCAGTGGAAAATTTACTGTGCACAAATAATGGCTGAATAGATAGCCTTGACGCTCAGGCTGACAGAGGTGAGCTGACTGACAAATAATAGGTGGTGTAATGAAGGTCAGCAGACCAGAGAAGGAGAAGTGCTTGAAGAGGTTATTTGTGATGAATGTGAAGGTCATGTTAATGTTAAAATTTAAATAGTTTGGGTGGATTTGTTTTCCAAATTAGGTGGACTAGTCATTACAACACATGCTGTGCAGCCAAACATTGTTTAAGCCCAGATCCCACTTTATTTTAATGAAATTGTTCCCCCCCCAATGTTTCCAAAGATACCAAATATATCTTGGAGATATGTGTATAAAATGATGCACAAGACACTTAACCTAAAAATATGGAATGGAAAAAACATAGGTTTAATTATTTCACTCTAATTTGATGTTTTTACATGAAAGGTGTGGAAATAAAAGGGGAAATCTTAAGGGGTGTATGGTCTTCAGCCTCCATCAAACTTAATGTAACGTTAAATTGTAGTCAGCATGAACACACTGATATTTGTCGGTGTTATGTGGCAACCAATGATGACAATTCAAAATCAGTCATTTTCCTCTACTTAAGGATTTTTACCTTTACTTCTTTATATTTTACTATATATTACTATGTTTAGCTATTGTACGTCGCTACATTTCAAGTTACAATTGTTAAAAACAAAAGTAAAAAAGACATGGAAGGCTACAGAGAGGTGACACGCACACTCACGAAACATGTTCTAAATATAAATGTTCATCTGACCAGGCGAGCAGTTCACCAATGCTTTAGCGATATAGTTTAACGGAATAGTAAAAACAAAAACAAAGGTTCCATCTACGTTCATTGCACCTTAGTGTGCACGTTAAGAGACCCAAACACACCCACAATGTTGTCATCAACAGGTGCATGCTGGGTGTAGCTAACATGCTAACATGCTAAAATGCTTATGATGGATCCTCCAGGTGACTTCTGCATTCCCTGAGGAACTGTTACCTTCAGTGAGGTGTGTGAGGCCTTACTGGTGTTTCTGTTCTGTTGATTGTTGTCATGTTATGACTCCAGAACCTCTGTCAGCTTAAAATGCTTGAAAACTTGCAACAACTCTGCAACTGTACTTCTGCGTGTGTGTGGCTGCAGTCGCTGTGGAGTTTTTATTTGTTGTGCCTGTCCCTGTTATCTGCAGTTGATTCTATGGTATTCCTACGTGTTTCTGGAGCTTAATAATGCTTGTTGCACCCCCCGTGGTGTCCACTTGTTATTTGTTGTTGGTTTATTTTTGTTTAATTGTCTGAGCTTTGAACTCTTCTCAGGTTAATTCTAGTGAGCTTTCACTGAGGACAGCTGTTGTATAATTGATAGTTGTGTGCACAGGCTGCAGAGTGACGTTTAAAAAGGAACATATTGTTGGTTTGGACATACAGGCTCTGGGATGTGTACACGTTGACATGTTAATGCACATTATTTTGTAGCCTAAATATGTTTTTTATTTAAATATGCCTATCATATAACATATTCATCACATAAAAATGTTTTTCTTTATCATCACTCCACCACTCGTTCCCTCTTATAAGTGTGTAAGGCAATAACGTTTTCACTGACCTACTTTTGAACTTTTATCTAAATGCATTGTTACCAAAGTAATTTAACTTGTATTTGAGTAAGACATATTTAATGTAACAGTACCTTGACTTGAGTTTAATATTCTAATACATTTCGCAGCCCTGCTACCAGGATTTCATGATACAAATTGTGCATGAAACACCAAACGTCCTCTAAACACCAGCAAGTTCAAGTGGCAGAGAGGCAGCACAAAAATAATCATATTCAAAACTATGAAAAGGCTTTGTTATTTACTTTAAATACAAATGTGGGTTTGAACGAAGGAGATAAAGTAAGAGGGGTTATTCAATGCCCAGAAGTAAGTGCATGGATCAGTATGGTTAATTAGGCTTATTATGATTCTTTATTAGCAGTGTTGAAATATGTAGATTCATCAGTAATGTGAATGGAACTGTATCATCAATTGGATAAAAGAGACATTTGAATTTAAATGACATTCAATGGGATGGATGCTTGTGACAGCTGAACTTGAGAGGTTTATTATGATTTCATTTGTATGATGAAACAGCACTGGAGCTTTAATGAAGCAGTGAAAAGCCACAACCGAGCTTTCATGGTGTTTCATTCATCCAGCAAATGAATGTCACGTTGTTTTTTTCCACACTGAATCCCTATAAATAAGAATGAAGAAGGAATTATTTGAACAACAGCTCTTCCTGCTGGCTAAATGAGGGAACTACTACTACACATTTCATTCAGATGAATCCATTAATTCAATATGTATACTTATATACGTATGCATATATATATATATTGTTTGTATATATCTTTGCACGAGTATTATATGTTTTATGTTGAACTTGTGCTTTTTAAAAATTGTAAATCGGCAAAGCAATACAAAGTTAGATATAATAAATAACTTTCTACTGTAGATAAATGTACACCTAGCTAGAACAAAAATATTACATAATAAAATAAGTAATTTTATTTTCTAAAATGTATGAATTTGAATTGTCTTTGTCTTTTATGTAATTTTATTTCATCCTTTTTGTTATTATTCACTTGTGTCAAAAGGTAGTGTAAAAAAAAACCTCTTTCTTTCCTTGTATCCTCCTTTAATTTGATCTTTAATTTCCCCTGTGCCTATACCATTTATTTTACAGTGAAGGGTTTTCTACTGTACTCCAGGTGTCAGGATCCTGACAGTGTGCATGCTGCCTCACTCTCACTGGAACACTTGAATAGAGCAGAGCCATTGTTAGTGTTAGTAGTAGATGATGTGCTTTTTCTACTGTGACAAGTCAAACCGTGCTGTGAGAAAGTTATATTCCTGTCAAAGGTCCATGAGGGAAAAGTTGTGTTTCTAATGAGCTCAGTGTCCCAGAGTTGAAATTCTAGTTACATAAAGTGTGTTCAATTCTCTCTTTAATAAATTATGGAACAGCTTTGAATTGTGTTTTTCTAAAAAGAGAACACCATCAAAATGAATGTATTTATTCGCTGTGATCTTCAATATGAACAGGCGTAAGGTGCAATGTGTGCACAGCATCTACACAAGAAAAACAAGGTGAAATATTCATGAGTTATATATCCATCCGAGATGCATGTAAATTAAAAATATACAAGATGGGATTAACAGAAACATAAAGATCTTCTGCGGTCAAGGAGACAGGGTCTTGACAAACTCATTACTCACTTATAATGATTTCATAATGCGGCATAACTAAGCCCCAGAATAACAACGAGGTTAAAATACACTTGTACCCTTTTTAAGATGCCATAATGTGTTTCACAAAAGCTTCATAATTGATGCATCCATTAGCATCCTCCTGGTTTTGCATCAGCTGATCCACCTCAGCCTCCCTCATCTTCTCCCCTGTGGTCCATAAGAACGAAAACAGGCGAGTGTCAGCTTAGTACACATCCTTATAATGATGGCTTTATGTGATCAGTTTGTGATAAGACTGTTAAACTCACCCAGTGTTGCCAGAACATGCCTGAGCTCAGCTCCCATGACTGTGCCATTCCCCTCCTTGTCAAATACCCTCAGACCCTCCACAAAGTCCTCATATGTTCCACAGTCCTTGGCCTTGCAAATATATTGGTGCATGGGCAGAAACTGGTCAAAGTCAAGCATCTTGGTCTGCATGTCTGTGGTGGAAAAACGTGGTTCCACCAAAGAAAATTAAATCTGTACAGCCTGCAGTTATGACAGATGTTGAACTTTATTTGAATCTTTCCCTGTACTCGACAGATCTGCTTTTGAACCAGATTCAGTGCAGAGTATTTACACTTATCTGACACATAGACAATCACTTAGCATACTGACAGTGCATATAACTCACCTTCAGGCTTTGGCTTTCCAAGCACATGCATGAGCTCTGTGTTGGTAGGATTCTGGCCCAAAGCCCTGATGAGATCACCACACTGCGCGTAGGTGATTTTCATCTCATTGGCTGGTGTCCTGTCAAACAGCTGGAAGGAATCTTTGAAGTCTGTGAAAGAAAAGAAAAACAGGTTATTACTTCTGATTCCCATTCAGTTCATTGTGATCCGAGAACGCGTGCATAATCTTTGAAGAAAGGCCTTGAAGATGCTTCAAAGTAATGATGCACAATGGCCTCCCTTGGACCAGAGGGTCGTCTGGCAAAGAAGAAACCAGAAAAAGTCGAACCCTAAGCTGTTCCACTCTACCTTGATCAGTATGTGGCTGCATCTCCTTATCGAAGGGATTGACTTAGATGGAAATGTTTACTTCAAAATAATATCTCTGAACCAGTATATCATCAGCTGTTGCTGAACATTTCTCACACACTAATGGAGAGAGAGAGAGAGCATGATCACACACACTACTCAATCCCTCTATAAATAGCTGACACTCCATGCAACACAAATGAGAACTGTAACAACCACCTCAATCTTACCTTCAATTTGCTCGGGGGTGAATTCCAGCTGAAGAGAGACAAAGCAAACAAGGTGGTTAGATGCTGCTGATCATTCAGGAATTATTGCTTTTCACAAGGCAAGTGAGTGAGATCTACAGAAGAGGAAATTAATACAAGGAACAAACAATTAAGTGTGACTCCTGGCCTGACCTCCACCTTTATCATGTCAATCCAACAGATCAAGTTACATACTCATCATATTTATCAGTGACCTTGGGTCGGACTTCTTACAGTCTGTCTGCTACTGTCAGCCTCATTTGAGTTTATTTTTAGATGCAATATGTGGCAAGGAATGTTTGATACTGTCAACACCACCAGGGTGTAACATATAATATCAATGAGGTCAAGAAATCAAAACCTGATGATTATATCTTGAACCGTTTCGATGCGCTAACTTTGAACATGTGCTAATTTATCAACTGCTTACCGTTAGAACCATGAAGGTGGTGCACAACTTTAATAGGGACCCCGTTGAGAACATTACTTTTTCCTATGAATACTTAGTATGAAAGAGGCTTTTAAAGACCAATTCAATCCTTTAAAAAGTACATTTCTAAGCATGTAGCATCAGAATGGATGCTCAAATCAAGTGTACAATATAGTATGTTGGTGTTCTATAGCAATACATGTTAAAGCAACTACTACTGTATGACAATTCAGTCATAAGTCTAAAAATATATAATTGTTCTGAATACCTATGACATATGATGACTATTATACTGTATATGTGGCCTCACATCAGAACATACCCTCAGTTTCTATCTGATGTCTGGATAATCTACAAACCCCAGCTCCTCCATGAAAATATTATCCAAACACTTATCTAAGCATGTTTAAAGACGGATGGCCATGGATGTAATTATCGGTATTTTTCTTCCTCCCGAATTTTCCGCCCACAGAGGAATGGTGCGGGTGGTCTGCTATTCACAGACATAATGAAAATCATATTTTGTGGTTTAAACCAGGCTCCATTGTAACATGGCGGCTCGCTCAACCAGCAAAACATTTATCCATGGAGAAGAGGCCGAGTCAGCAGAAGATCTTTCCATGATGTCTGGTATCAGTTTACCTCTGAACCTCCCACCTCACAAGAAGTCACAGCTTCAACCGTCCAACACAATTTGTAATGCATGTTTGAAGTTTAATAAAGAGCTGAAATAAGTATAATTTTCAAACAAATTGCAAGAATAACCATAACCCATTCACATGGCTGTGCAGTCCTGATTTACTTGCACTTCCGAGTTTAAGTCACATGGGGTCTCTGATGTTCTTTAAACACCAGCTTGGCTCGTAACTAGTCACCATTTTCTATGAAATCTCCTTAATAGTAATAATCTAGTAAAATCATAGGAAAGGCTATTATGATACAATAACAAAAAGTATTTATATGTTAAGTTTAATTTACAGTGTGAGTAATCATTGGTCATTTAAAAGATTTAAACACTTTAATCTGTCTAAAGCAGGTCTACACTTTCTCTGCATTGCTTAATAATTTTCTTTTGTTTTACCGTCACTGTAGTAGGGTCAAACTCCGGGGTCTTAGGCCGCTCTGGCTCTAGGGGTGTGGGGGCTGCTGGTGCTGCTGCAGGTTTCGGCTCTTCTTTCTTCTTCGGTGCCATCGCGGGAAGCTGTCAGGAGACCAAAGTGGAGGACCGACACAGCAGAGGGCTACAGCACACTGCGGTTGGAAGTACTAGATTGGACGCATTAGAGGTTAGGTCCCTTTATCCACTGTCCACAGGTGTCATTGTCCTCCACCCCCCTACAATGCCCAACCACGCTAGGGGAGGACTATAAAAGGATATTCCTTTGTGCTTCTATTTAAGACAAAGATTGTTGTTGTGGGTGTGTATGATCAGGATGTGAAAGATGTTCAAATCCCACACCTGGGACCTTCTGCTAATCAGGCTATTTCCATCAACACGAGTGAGACCTTTGTGTGACTTCCCTGATCTTGGACAGTTGACCGTGTTCAGTGAAGTGTGGTGGTTATTAGTGGGGAGGGGATGAAGATAAAGATGATTACCGGACAAGAGGGGGATGAAGATGTTTAAATTACGATGCCACAATGCTGTCTGATAGGACAGTGGGAACTGCAATTCCTAGCAATTATCCTTGATTAACATTCAATAGCAGCAACCAATGACAGCAGTATTCACTGTGCACATGCTGGGCCAGAAGACACGGCGTTTATGAATTTATCTGGTCTGATCCGAGGGATTTGCACAGTATTAATCTCAAATCTGATGGCCCAGAATAGGATTCATAGAATGCTGTTACTGTCTGATCTCTGACTTCCAAGTGCAGTTATACACAAACAGGCCTCTCTAAGAGCTGAGTGTCAACAACATAGTGAGGAAATATCTTAAAAATATGGATGACACTGAGTGCCACTTTGTGAAGCTGCCATTCACACTCGAATGGACACAAGCTTTGTTGATAGAGTGGCAGCGAGGGTGGGGTTTTTTTTGTTTGCCAGTGTTCACATTGTTATCAAATAAAGATCATATGAGTGCAATCAATCCAAGCAAGCAATCAATTGATTTGCAAATCAATGTTGAGTGCAGAAAACTCTAAATCCAGACGTGCCATTCATATCAGAATCATAGCATTGATTTTTAGATTTCCTTCTAAATAACCTTTTTCTTTCCAATACCATGTGTTACACTGAGTCCACACTGCAACCTGTGTGTCCACCTTTATAGGAATGTATTGACTTGTGTGTGGATGCTGCGATCTATGTTGAATGTGTATCTGTTGATATATGGAGATTGGGTTTATATGTAAAGCATGGGCTCCCATCCATCTCATGTGACACAATTGGCAACCAATCAAGTCAATGCTGGCAACTGGTGAGCTATGGCAAATCTATTGTCAGGCTGTGCATTCATTGCATTTGCAGCATCCGTTGAGCTTGCAAATACATTCCTTTTCTATGTGTTCATTTGCCTTCCGACCTTAAAATCCAGACTTTTTCAGAGGAAATTAATGAGTTTCATGAGTTCATGATTAAAAGCAAAGACTTTTAAGTCGTTATGAATTTTGAACGAGCTGTGAATCCCTTTTGCTCTGTGACGACAGGTTGGAAAACATATTGGGACATTTTTAAACAACAATCCAGCCACATCTTTATGAACTAACTAGAGGAATAAATTAAAATGATGTCATCAATTAGACAATAAAGGTTTAGGACCAAGATGGTAAATTAAGCATGACCTGTCACTAGCAATTTGTGATTGGATTGTTTTGTGATTGTTGCAGACAGAGAGACATTTTGGTATATCATATCAGGTTGATTTTGTTCATTGAGGCTCTCTACAATCCTTTGAATACAATTAAGAGAATCACACACAGAAAAATTAATCAGGCTGCCTCTCTTACTCCCGCTCACTGTGGCCTGGTCCACCGTGTAAGAGATGGGACATCGGAACATAAAATAATCACCACATTAGTGCGTGCTGGAGAAATAATAAGTATGTGGTTTGTTCCTCATTATTTTCAAACAGCACATGACTGAAGAGGTCAGTGTCTGGCTGGAGCTAATCTACATAGCTACACCGACAGAAACTGTGTATGTGAGTCTGATTATAAACAGATCCAGCCCTACATAGCTCAGCGCCAACCCCCCTTCAGATCCCAACAGGTGATTGCCATTGACAGGCTGCAGGCAACAATTCAAGACATGACTAACCACATAGAGTCAAGCTCTTAAAACATCCAAGACCTGTACAACTTGCTATTTTGGAGTTAATCTGTTAATCTGACTGGTATGTACCCTGGAAAGTCTCCAATTTGTGTACAATGCCAATTGTTACTTGGACCCATCAGATGACCTTCAGTGCAGCTGTAGCCTTTGTGGCACAGTGTTGTATGTCTGGATAAAAGCAGGGTTGTTATATAATAGGGAGTGCAATTCAAATGTGTCACTAAAAAGACTCATTATTTAGGAGAATAATCATTATTAAAGAATCCAAAGTGTCACTGGCATGTAGTTAGATTCTGAGGTGATATGTCTCACCCGGCAGTATATGCTGTTTATGGTGTCCAAGTGTAAAATCCAGTGAAAGAGAACCCTATTTTCAGAAGGAGAACAAAGAAAAGGAGAGCCCGTGTGAAATTGAATGTGGCAATAGTGGTTAATAATGGTTGCAGCAATAGATTTAAATCATTCAGCCACATAAGCTTTGATGCATCTTCGTGTTAAATGAAAACTAAAGGTGTTTGCTTTGTTGTAACTGCATGTTTGTACAATTACATGAACATGAGTCTTTAATTGGAGGTTCTTTTGTATTATATAATACGTGTTTTGCCCCCTACTTCACATTGCATGAATAATATAGAATTTCAATAAATCAACAGTCCTAGCTTCAGTTTGTTTCATTAGAATTCATCAGCTGTCACCGTGTGAGTACACAATACAAAGCTGTACAATTCATCAGCTGTCACCGTGTGAGTACACAATACAAAGCTGTACAATTCATCAGAAATCAACAAAGAAGATATTTTGCTTTGCTTTTTATATACAGAAAATGTCCAATTATTCACATAAACCACAGAGAAGTGATACTTTGACAAACACGATTAAAAAGTTTGAGTTATGGATCTAAACGTAGCATTGTGTGTGTTTCTCAGTCGATCACTATTATTTCCTGTTAATTACAGCAAATCATTTTTTATCTCTATTCTATTTTTTTATCAACCACTTTATATTATTTTTATTCTATTTAATTATTGTGTGCTTGCCACTTTACTTCATATGTTCTTTTGCTGTAACAAGGTACATTTCTCCGTTGTGGGACTAATAAAGGATTTCTGATTCTGACAAAAAAACAACAATTAACAGCATCAGAAAAAATGAATATATACGAGAAGTAGTTGCTGTCTTTGGTGCGTATCATCCATACAATATATGTCAATCAATTTGGAAGAGGTACTGTAGCAGGTGCCACACTTTTATAAAAAAAAAATCCCTTTAAACTACAGTAGTAGGTGTGTGGATGATCCTCATTCTGTGATACCTGTTATTACATTACATGTCATGTGGCAGTTGGATTGTTATTCATATCACCTGTAGTGCAGGGTGACTGGCTCCTAATTAACAATTGAGAGCAGCTTGGTGCATTTCCCCTCTTGGGACTTCTTTGCAGTCTTAACTTTACTGATTGAGGACGATGTTGAGTAACCTTAAACCTAGCTGTAGTCAATATGAAAAACAACTCTCCGCTTGATTACCTGCGTCAGGGCAGATTTTAGTACTGTTTGTGAACAAGTTTATGCTTGACTAACAATAACCTAATGCCTGCGGGCTTTATGCGTAATTTTGTTCCCCCTTTATACACATTTCCTTATTATCGAAGCTGAAATCTGGGTTATTTTAGCGCCGTCGGTGTATTGCATTGCTCTATAGTTTACATTGACGGACAGGAACTCTATGGCTCTATTACCTCTCTGTGGAGCTGTGGCGACACTGTTCCACTGTGATCATTTACCAGCACTCAGGATATAGTGTGTCCAAGCCAATGCTAAAACTAATAAGGTGGTTAATACACCAGCTGGATTCCTGGTAGATGTGACGTGTTCATTATCAAGCCCACAAGGCAGTCAGTGAAGTGCGAGAGCATGTAATTAAACTGTCCCCTGTCCAGCTAGGACACGATGTGGTATCCAGTTTAGTGTGCAGTGCCAGCCTGTACCGGCTTCACTCCAACATAGACTCTGTTGCCATGTTGTTTGGCAGAAATTCTTATTTTCTAAAAATAATATAAACATGTTTTTTTTGGGACTCACAGCTGGATTTCCGTTGAAAAAGTTTTTATATCAAACATTAACCTTAATAAACAACGTACGTGTGTGTGTGTGTGTGTGTGTGTGTGTGTGTGTGTGTGTGTGTGTGTGTGTGTGTGTGTGTGTGTGTGTGTGTGTGTGTGTGTGTGTGTCACAACATACAATTTACAGATTTCTTTTACAATCAAACACCTCTATCATAACAATGTTGCATCACTCTGAAAGATAATTAGGAAGAAGTGTCATTTATTCAGGGGAAGGATGTCAGTCTACAGTCCCACAGCAAGTTATACGTTGTCAACTTCTGTGCTCCACAGCGCCCTCCCTTGGCCACATTGTAACTAGCTATCACAAAAAAAACAAAAACGTTTTGAATCCCCAATTTAATAGATTTGAGTTTTTCCTCATCTCACCTTTTCCACAGTTTTCCATCATGGATATTTTTCCCCCTCAGTTAACATATAAGGGAGGAGTAGAATCACAATGTAATGTCTGCTGTCTGACATTCTGAAATTTCACTGAAATGTAAAGATATTGAGCTTAAATAAGGCCAAAGTAAATTATACACACGCACAGTTTACACACAAAAACCTTTGGGACATCTTGACGATACTGAGCCCTGCTGAGCAGCATCACTGAATTATTCTGACATTCCCAAGATAACCTGATATAAAAAGCATCCTCACATTCATTACGCTCATTTGATTAAATCCGCATTCTCCCTGTCCTCTGTAGTATCCCCTGCCAGTATCCACCCGTCCCCCTACTGTGCAGCTCTCTTAATTATGATCTGATGAGAAGAACAATGATATTTATTGAGGTACGTTATATATCCTCATACACTGAATCTGACTCAGCAGAACAGCAGGCAGCCTCTCTCCAGGACACAGTGACCATCCCACACTAAAATGTCCTCGCTACCAGGAAACAGTTCTAGCCGCTTGTGACATGCGCTCGTTTATCTGACATTGCATTGTGTGTTGTGATCTGTGCACAGTGCAGAGACACAACAACTGTTACAAACAAACCTCTTATCACAGCTTTTCTCCATTGCCTCAACCCCCCGTGCTGCTGTTTCCTATTGATCAGTTAAATTACCTTCTGCGCTCTGTCCACTTCATATATGTCTTCCAGCCTCTACTGGTTTCATAAGTTGCACTGAGCTGTGAAAACAAATGATTGGTGGTGATTCATGTTAGCAACAAGAGACGTTTCCTCTCAGTTCAGTAGGTTCTGTAATATGTGTCATGTAATATAAAATGTCAGACAAACATAAAGACGTGAAATCTCTGTTCAGTTTATATATTTCTACATTACTTATTTCAGTTTCAGTATTATTGTTTGTTTTCCTTTTACATGATTTGATTAATAAATACCTGATGAACTTGAATCGCGACAACAGGTCTTAATTGCTGTATTCCCTCACCTAGATCACAGCACAAAACATTTATCTTCGTTTAGTTGCACTACTGTATTATTGTACAAATAAGCCTTGACACACCTATTTAATAATAATAATAATAATATTCTTTTGATGCAATTTTTTTAAGTGACTTTGTTGAGCAGTGCCACATAAAACAGAAAAATAAAATTAAAAGAGCATTCTGTTATTGAAAGTTCATTCTTGATCTTGGAAACAACACAATCTGCATTTAGAAGCTGATCGGAAGCTTTTTTCATTTCATTTTCTCAGTACTTCAAAAGCTCAAAAGCTCTGGAACAGCTACTAAATGGACTGATTAGTCAACTGCTGTTCCTAAAATGATCTTTCAATCTCAACTTTTAAGCCAACATAGATGAAAATGTGTTAAAGAGCTATAAAAAATAGAAATTTCATGAAAACAAAATCTGCTGATGAAGATTTTCTGACATGATTGAAAGCTAAAGAAAAGCTACTAAATGGACCTTGTGGTGAGATTGTTTTGTCAACTATAGCATTCTGTTATAACTCTTTTACAACTTTGGAATTTTTGGAATTTGACATCAGTACACACTCCCCCAGCTCTGTTTTTGTATTCGGTTGAGTACATTTCTTTTTCTGCCACCGCTGTCTTATTGCAAAACCCTTTGGTTACTTAAGAATTTGTTGACACTGTTGGACATTGTTGAGAGTCAAACATTACAACACATTTTGTCCTTGACATGTGTGTGAGGCTGCTGCATGTTTTTGCATTCACGGTATTTGTGTTTTAATTGTAATTGTGAAATTCAGAACAATTAGTTTAATGAATCTTGTGTAAAGTGTTTGCTGGACATCCTTTGCAAGCACCCTTGTTTGGGTTGATGATAACGAAATGTTACATTTAATAACTAAATTTATACTTTTCCAGGTGGCAAAATGTCTGGCTTTCAACGCTGTTTGTGTCAATTCCAGGGTCAGTACAATGTGACAACTGTTGGTGTTATAGTGAGTCCTCTGTTGTGTGTACGGGACAGAGAAACGAGTTACATCACGCTTCCTTATCTTTCTGAGCCATATGTTTGATCAAAGTTGCCTCAAAAGCTATAGAAAATGAAGGCAGAAGAATGAGGTTTATAAAGATAGAGATGACATCTCCGGGGCGTGTATATCTAACCCATGTGCAGTTTCTTTCACCAGATTTGATGCTTTTCTCTATTTCTGTGGTATACCTTTGGGAGAACTGAGTGTGTGAGCTGTCAAGACAATGAGAGTTGCTTCAGAGAAGATGAGCTGATCCTAATCCAATTGGATATAGCTTCCTCTGAGAGATTTCACCAATTGTTGTCAGACAAAAAAAGAAAATTGGTTTTATTGTATGTGACGTTTATTGTCTTCAAACCACCACTAAAGTAAACGGCATGTAAAGCTTTCACATATAAATTGAAGGTGCATTTGTCAGGTTTATGGGAAAAGTTGAAAATGTGTGTGGAAAAGTTTAATAAAGGTTCATACATGGGGGGGAAAAAAATCAAACTTGAAGTATAAATAGAAATCTTCTTACGCTACTTGAAACCCTAACTATAGTGCAACACATGAAAACAATCATGTAGCCAAAACATACATGTGCTTTGAATTTATATGTGGGGTTTTTACATGACTTTTGGGAAATGCGTCACACAGATATAGGGTTTCAATGTCCCTATTTCTACATTCTTGTAGATATTTATGGTACATTATATTGCTTCATTCTTTGCAAGTGATGTTGTCAAGCAAACATAAATGTAATGGGTCAATACTGGCTTGTTTATCAGATTTTGTGTTAAAAAAAAACTTGAGAGAAAGCCCATTACCCAAGATGGAAAAAAAACATTAAAAGGAAAAGCCACTTAATGATTCGGGAAGAAATCTATACAGCGGTAGGAAAAGAATGAGCTAGTGCGACGATAAAGTGATAAAAACCTGATTTTAATTCAATGTAATATTTGATGGATGTCTTGCAGACTCTGTATCTAAGGCACAAACATGTGTCCACATTCTTGTATGATTGCAAAGTCCTCACTTCCCTCACACACACATTGGCATCTGACTCCCATCATTCAACTGATGAAAACAAGCATCTACAAATTGTATTACTATTGAGTGGGACTCTTACAATGGCGGCTCGCCAAGCTCTTTCTGAGGAAATTACGCCATCATTTCATATACTTGGGCGCCACAAATGGCTCATTGAATGAATATCTCTCACACCGTTAAAGATTTTTTGAATTTTTCCCATTTTAATAAGCTCTCATCTTTTATTTTTTTTATTTTTACAATTGATGACATTTGCCAAGCACTTTAGATACTTACAGAGGGTGGATATTATCATTACAGATGGATGAGATAATGATACATATGATGGTGGTGGCTGCTGGAAGTGATCACAAGATGAGAAATTAACATTTCAAAAACCAGAGATAAATACCATAACCAGGGATAGAGGCATAGAGATACAGGAAGTGGCTTAAAGGCACATTTAGCCTTTCAGAGAAATCGTTTAAAAGAAAAGCTTGTCCTGTTTTTTATATTTATTTATTTACTTTTTAGGATAAGCAATAAAAAAGAGAGACCCTGACAGATTGCAAACAAAGTGGACATAAGGCATATATATATAAACTTCTGCAGCAGTATTTTGAGTTTCCCATGGAGAAGCAGCAGGATGCAATCTTTTTGAATGGTTGATTGTCTCTCACCCCAGGAATAAACTATTCCTGATGAGAAAGAATCCTGCGCTTATTAAGGTTGATGTTATTGCTCCAACAACATGACCTCGGAGAGATGAATTCACAGAGTTTAAAAAAAGGAAGGAAGGAAGAAAAGGAAGTGGAAAAAAGTAAATTATATTTATATTGTCACATGGTCAGGCACAAGTGTGTGAAGCAGGCCTGAATGTTTCTCATAAAGTAACAACAAAAACACAATAAATGGTTTTGCTTCTATCTTTGTCTTACTGAGCAAAGCAACAGATTATATTAAGGTGCTGTGGACCCCCAATTTCTCCCACTCTATGTTTGTTTACGTTTCAAGCACAAATTTCAGGCCACCGCGGTGAGGACTCAACCTCAGTACATGGGTCTCCCGGTCTATCAGGTAAGCTACCGGTGTTCCAGTTTGACAATAAATCTTACGTCAAAGGTCAACTTAGGCAGCGATCAGACGGAGAAGCGTCGAAACAAGTGCGGTCGCTTCACGCTCGGTGTGATCGGGGCCTTCTTAGATTTGTTTCACATTCTTCCCCAGCACATTGCTCAACAACCTCCACCAACTGAAGAAGACTGCGAGGAAACAAAGTTGGAAAGTGATTTTGTTTTTGTCAAACTTTTGTTTCCAAGGTAAAAGCAACACTTTATTTAACACTTAATAATGTCGGAAAAGCTAAGCTCTACTTTATTGTCATTCATTATCCATTTATACACCGGCCTCTATTTGGGTGTTCACTGTCTACACGAGGAGTCATAGTTGACACATACATTGATGTAAACTTATATCTGCTTCCAACTACATTAAAGTGTTCATATACTGCTTATGAATGCTAAACAGGGATACTTGGCTACTCATATTTAAGTGCACATTGGATGGACGGCCCGCACTGCTGCATATGCAATGAGTGCAAGCGAGTTAAAATTTTAGTTGGTGTCATATCATATGATGACACTATCAACAACAAAGGAATCCACTTGAGGATTGGTGCCAAATCTGCACTCTCTGTGTGGAAGCAACATGGCACGGAAAGACTTTGCTGCTGAAACATCAGTCTCTCCGTTGGATAGTGCACATGAAGTCTCACAACAGCAGTCTGACTGTGTCAACAGGGAAAGCTTTCACATCTATTTTTATTGTTTCTTTGTTTGCTGCTCGTCGGTGTGTGCTGTGTTACAAGCAGCAGAGACTATGATGCGATCATAGCTGCGGTCCTTCGTGGTTTAATAGATGGAACATTTCACTCAGTTAAGTGCTGGTTCACTATTGAGACCACACATGCATACAACGGTGTTGTACCCTCGGCTGTGAGAGTGTAATCCAGCTAGAATAAGCACTGGTTTTGCACAAGCATAAATATTTATATGTAATTTACACATGTAAATATCAGCAGAATTCGTTAAGAGCATGTTTCCGTTTGTCATTTTAGGCATGAATGTGATTTTGACCAGATGACATAGTTGACGGGGATGGATTTCCTCTTGCTTTATATCTGTTATTAGTGTTGACAGTACTTTTTCATGCTGCACTCTGAAATATTCAGAGCCTTTTATGAACCATTTTTGAAAAAACACCATCATAAGTAAAAGTCCTGGGTTCAAATTCCTACTTAAGTAAAAGTACAAAAGCATTGTCAGCAAAATGTCAAAAAGTAAAAGTACTTTCACTGTTGTGGCTGGTGATGGTGTAGCTTGGTTTAACAACTGTATATACTGTAAGGTTGCTACGTTTTAAGTGTTTTCAACATAGGGATCGGGCCCCTCTAAAGGGTCACAAGATACATCTGAGGGGTCATGACATGATTAATGGGAGAGGAAAACATTTTCTGATACATATTGTTTTGATATTCACCTCTTTGGGCCTCAAACTGTTATTTAAAATAAAAACATCTACTAAGTTTAGAGCGGAAACCACTTTTGGTGAAACTGCTAACAGTTCAAAAATACTCAAAAGTACTAACTATGAAATAAATGTAACCGGGAAAAAAACAAGACAACATGTCCCTCTGAAATGTGCAGAAGTAGAAGTATACAGTGGCAAACAATGGAAATACTTAAGTATCTTAAACTCGTACTGACTAAATCTTAGCTTACCACTTTCTGCACTACTATTTTCAAATACCAAATACATGAACACACACACCCTTGCACGCCTGTGTGAGTCTCCACGCAGGTGCATGTGAAGTCTAACAGGAAGTCAGACCACCAGACATAACACCCCTGTATGATGACACGTTTCTTTGTCAGCAAATTACTTCTTGGCAAACAAAATGTATATACTTTGTTCTTGTTTAGTGCAATAACAAAGATTTATGGTCATTAATTATTGACCATAATAATAATAATAATAATAATAATGTTCTACATACTGGATTGAATAAGGTCATAAGAAAAGATAATGAGATTAGAAGTAAAAATTGGTTAATTTTGCAAAGACTATTATTATTAATAGTATTACCCATACTGCAGTGGGGTCTGTGTGACTTCAAACAATAAGGAAGTAACGCCAATGTCAATAAAACACGCGTTAAATAAAACAAGTCATGAAGTGTAAAGTAAATATGAAAATAAACATGTACAATTTTTTACACTGCCCTGAGATTGTTCTCACAGTATATCAAACCATCCGCTGTTAAATGTCCAAACTCGAGAAATGTGTTACTACTAGATGCTAAATCACAGTAAAGCAGCATATGTTGCCTGAGATAAAAACGGACATCTTCTGCATTATGTCTCGGTAATCCAATCCTACTAGATGCAACTTTTGAGAGACTGCAGGGGGAAAAAGTGGTTTGGCAAAAGCCCTGCGATCTGTTGAATGTAGAGTTTGTTTGAGGGGTGAGAAAATATGTCATTTCGGAGTCGTGGTTTATTCCAACGTAAGAGAGTGCGCACCAATGAGAAGCGTTTACGCTCCACCCTACCTGCCTCCTTTCCTCCCCCCCTTTTCCATCCACATACTCACTACTGAACACGACCTGCCTCCTGCCACATCTGGAGACGCTTCCCAACACGAGAAACTTCAAACTTTTGCGTTTACTCTGCGCAGAAATACTCAGGCGTTTACGAAGTGTCAAGCCGTCAGGGAGAATTTGGCTTTCTCGTGGTAGTAAGTAGAGATTCTTGAAGCCAAGTTGGCGTTTCTCTCTTTCTTGTTTTTTATTTTTTTTAATTTTTTTTTTTTAACATCACAATTGGTAAACTGTGCTCGTTTGTGGGAGTTTCATACATTCAGTTGCTGTGTAACTGCCACGCTAGATTGTGTTAGACTACAGTGAAACGTGGTTTCTGGTGAACATAAAATGACACATTTCCACGTTGTGTTTTTATGAGTAGAAAATAAAGAAAGGAAAGCGCCGCAGTGAGGCTGATTCGCGCAAATCAAGCAAAAAGGTCTATGAAAAGATTGTAATTTCACGCTCTGCTCTGTCACAAGATTATTTTTTATTGATAAATGCTAAAAGTAAACCCTGTTTGAGACTCTGCTGCTTCCAATGCCGCCTGCACGATAGTAGGCTACATGACTGCGTTGATGGTGACATGAGTCAGAGGGAATCAAACTGTGAAATTCAACAGCGACTGGTGATGGAGTGATATATTTCTGTCTCATTTGTGCCCACACTGATCTAACATTTTTGGAAGAGAGGACTGGAATAAACCATAAGCCGCACAGCTCCATACTGAAGTGTTTAAGTTAGTCTGAGAGGAAATTTAAAAGACCTAAAAATACAGCGTCGGTTTCTTCCCTACAAAGAATCATTTGAACTTCCCACCGCAGAGCGAGAGCGACATAAATAGTTCTGACATGTGGATGTAATTTCAGAAGAGGAAAAAAGACAGATGCAGAGAAATACAGAGAGCGGGCTGAGCCTGAGTATATAGTAGATTATAGGAAATTAAATCGAGGGCAGAGCGAGGCGATTACAGAGTTATGATTTCACAACCCGCCATAAGCACCGAGAGGCCAGATGGAGTAAAAAAACACAACTCGCTCCACTTTGAAGAGAGTTAAATAGATTCAATAATTTCATCTGAGCATCATCAGCGTCTGTTTGAGCTCCGCGAGGACTCTTGGAGGTAGATCTGCCTCAGGTCAGGGATGGGATCCGCTCTGCTGCTCCACAATCTGGATTTTCTTCTCATCTCACTACTCAGCTGTTTATGCCTGGTAAGTCATTTATATATATATATATATATATTTATATACATACAACCATGTAATAACCAAGATGTTATTTTATTATTGCATTTGTGTTCCAGTGGTGCCTCCTCGGTTCACATCACACAGCATGTCAGTGTTTTTTTCATCAGCAGATGCTGGGCTTTTGGTTTCTACAAAATCTGCTCAGTGCATCGCTTGCAAATCAAAAGGTAGCATGTGTTTGAGTTTAATGAACGGTGTTGACTTCCAGAGTAAAAGACAGATAGAAGTCCAAAGCTTTGCACCCTACATCACCTCTGGTCTCCGCGCTGCATGTCACGCTTCTTCTGGAATTGTTGCCAGTGAATGCTGGATAAATTATCTTACATTGTGGGAGACGTGGTGTATTGACACACATATTGACATATTGGACCGGGCTGAAGGGGTTAAGAGTGCTGGTATCCACAAGCTCCACAAGCTCCACAAGCTGCTGTAATTAGTGATCACACTCTTCCATTAAATGCATCTCCCCACAGTTACAACAACACAGTGTTTGTGTAAAGCTTCTCCTGGTAACCTAGTTCCTGTAATAGGCACAGCATTGTGTTTACTACAGATCATTACAAGCTCTCACCTGACTGAACCGAAGCAATTCTTGCCGTCAGAATGGGAGTAAATATTTCATTCATAACTCCAGTAGCACCTGAAAAATGTCACCTCTCTGATTCACAGTTTGTGTCCAAGATTGTGATTTCTAATTGCGCTTTTTAAATATTGCTATAGCTGTATCGAGGGGGCCGGCTGCACACACACACACACACACACACACACACACACACACACACACACACACACACACACACACACACACACACACACACACACACACACACACACACAGGCTGTGAAGGCAGAGCACAGGTCTGTGTGTTTTGGCTGAGGCTGTTGTGCATTCAACAGGCAGTTCGCCCAGGCTCTGAGGTACAGTGCATTTTCCCAGTGATGTGGTCCATCACTGTACCGCGGTGGACCTCTAGGCTCATTGGTTTAGATGGCAGAGGAAAACAATTATAACATTGCCGTGTATTTATAGCTGATTCAACATTCAGTCGTTAAAAGGCTCTGTCTGTGCATGGTGTTTACCCGCTTTTACATGTGGTGTTTGCTTAGTCTTCCTCTCCACAAAAAAGTATTTTTTTTCAAATCTGTGACCAAACGGTAGATTTCACTGAAAGGCAAAGCTGAGAGTGGAAAGTGTGTGTGTCTCTGTTTGACTAAAGAATACATTTTAAATTGAGACATACAGTTGTCACACTACAGGACTGTGCCACTTCCCAGAGGCTTAGCATTTAAATGATGATATCCTGGTATCATACATGCACATATTCACCAGTACGACACTATGAACTGCTTGGCTCCACACGTCGGCTGATGCAGGAGCAGATAAGGAAACTCTGCATTGTGTTTTTACATCTGAGCAGGCACTCTCAGCTCTCAAGCTCTACATCACATATTCTTTGTTCTGTGTGACTGGCTGCCTCACTTACCCAGTTATTACCTGTAATAAGCGACAGCGCTGCTTCAGGAACTTTAGTGAGCATTTAATTTCTCCCTGATAACTGTGTTTTCCGCCGTGATGACTTGCATGTGTCCGGATCCTCACTGGAAGGAGTATTGTGTTTGTATCTCACTGCCTCAGCCAAGCATTATGTCAGCAATGTAAACCCTGTCATGTTTTGTAGTGCACAAGGCCGTTTCCACTAGTTTGACTACATGTGGAAAATATCTGTTGTTAACGACATTAGCCCAGAACTTCTTCTTCTTTTTTTTTTTTTTTTTTTTTGCGAAACAGCGGCTTGGTTCCTCAACGTGGCAACAATTTCTTGATTAAGTAGTTTGATCTCTGTTGTGTTGGACCTGAATACTTAAAACCACAGGATCACAATAGTAGTCTACAGTTTCATCTAAAAACATGTAACAGGAGAGAAATGTGGCATAAAATGCAAAAAGATTGCCTTGAAAAATCACACTTTTCCCCTGAAATGATCATTTAAAAGCTTTAACAGTTCATGGTCCTTAAAAGCACGTACTGCCCCTTGGTAGTAGCTCTATCCAAATTACCCTCAATGGAACTTCAACACACAGATTAGAGTGCGGGATAATCTGTCTGTGGTAATTAGGGGCAGCAGATTACAGAGTACTAATTCATGCGTACTGTTGGTGCATTTGTGAAACAGGCTTTAATATTGAAATTTTATTTTTGCGAGCCCCGTTAACTGATCTCCAGTAGGATTTATGATCATTTTATGATTTTTTTCTGAATATGTATGTGTGTCTGAAGAAGCATGACGCACCCCATAAATGTATTCTCTTTTAATGAATGTGAGTCTGCAGCATCATGCAGTTATTAAAGATGAAGCAGTTGACTCTACTCTGTAAGGAGTGATAGATTATTATCCTTTATTGTCTCTCTATATAAACATAATGCGTCAGCATTTTCATGTTAATTCAAAGCATTTTATAGACTTAAATACTAATATAGGAGAATGATAAGAGACATTTTTTTAATTATAAGATTTTATAAAAATGGAGGAAATGTTTTGTTTTGTTGACATTTTAAGATTAAGGGTTTTGATCATAATTATCGTAATATTAATTCTGTTCACATTGCCCACCCTCAAATGCAATGTCATTTTGTTTGTATTTTTCTCTTGTCTACCTCTTGTGACGCCGACTATTCGACCGTTTGCCTTTGATGCTTTGCATTTACTCAGGAAGTGGAAACAGTTTGGACGTGGCCTTGATCTTGATTCTCTCTCTTATCAGACCCCATTAAGACAGAGGGACAACAAAGCCCTGCCAGGACCAATTAGCTCATTTATTTTCTTAAAGATTTTACAGCTAAGGCTTCTTTTGAAGAAATCCATTTGTACAAAATGTTGCTGGTTGTTTTTCCTTTAATAAAATAAATGAGCTAATGTGTGATTTTATGCTTGATTTAACCAGATCTCCTCGGGGATTATTGACCATCACAAAGGCTTTTAATGTATTGACATTGGTCACTTTAAGTAAATTGCCTTGTTAATTTACCAACCAGAGCCCACAATAACAAGGAACACAGTTTATGTTCTTACTTTATTCAGTTAGTTTGATTTAGGCAGCTGAGGATCCTTGTACAGATTGTTAATATTGCTAAATTTGAGCAAATGTGATCTTTGGCATGGTGAGAAGCTACAGAGCAGACGAGCCATCTGCCATGTGAATCCACAAAGATCCACACCAGAAAAAACGTACAAACCTACAAGATATGCATTGATAATCTAGCATGTGGGTTCACAATCAGTTATTGTAAATATCAACCCTTCTGGGATGAGCGCATTTTGAAGCTATATATGCCATATTTTGGGAAAATTATATCTTTGTCCAAAGGGGATTTTTAGTGACGTTCAGGTTCCTTGGGTATTTTGTATAATAAAATACTGATATTATGTTTATTATACACATATAATAATATTGTGAAAATACTTCATCCATTCGAGTAAGTCTTCTTTTTGTACGCTTTTTCTTTTACAGTTAAGGTTACAGACTCTCTCTCTACCTCCCTACACTTGTATGTTGAGTGTAAGTCATTCGCCAAAACAGACAAAACAGACAAACAGACAAAACGCACAATAAACAAAGTGATCGCATTGTTATTGTTTGTTTTTCGAATTTTTTATAGATGTCGTGACTTGACTTGATGATCGTGTGATGAAACCCTGATATTGTGACAGCCCTAGTTTAGTGTGATTAGCTGTGCCTTCTTGCCTGTTGCATATCTTTACTTTGATTTGATAGCTGTCACACTGGTCAGCTTCACAGACAAAACAGGCAGTGAGCTTGAAACTTGCCCCAAAGGTAGTTTTGACATATTGGTATGTTGGCTGATATGACTTTGATACTAATCCTTCAAGCAGGAAAAGGATGAAACATTTTTCATTATAGCTTTAATTAGACGTAGAGTTAATGATTTCCATCCAACAGGGGACTCCCACCGTCTCTCCAAAGTGCATGTCCCTGATACTGATGATAATATGTGGTTGTATGGAGAGTTTTAATAGTGTTTATTGTGCGCCCTATATTGTCTGGCCTCAGTTCAAAATGTCTGAGAGTTATTACTCTGGCTAAATCAAGATTAAATCAAATACCATTTTAATTAAATGCGTTCGTTCCTGACAGTCTCAACCATTTGTTGCCCGTTTACAAATGTCAGTTATCTCTCAGAAACAAGGAGCTGCCGCTATCTGCTGATAAATACTGTTGTTAATGGAACAAAAACTTTTATTTTCTATCATAAATTGTTGTTTTTTGACACATTTAAGTTTAGTATTTTTTCCTATGGACATTTATTTAATTGATTTTTTTTTTTATATATATAAAAAACATAACTACAGACAGATACTTGTTAAATAAATGTTAAATTAAGTTCAGCAATATTGTGTCTCATTTGTTAATATTATAAGATAAGAAAAGAAACACATTGTTATATCCGGTAGTGGTAATACACTGATTGTAAGACCAAATACCACACAGTCTCACATCAAACAAACACTTCATGCTCACATACATTACAATAATTCTGGTTGGCTTGCTGCATGTGTTTGAGCTCTGTAAAAGCACTCATTGGGATGAAATGATTGTTCCCACTTGTCTTGGGTTTGTGGTCTTGTTATATTAAAAAGCTTTTTTCTTCTGTATTGACATACATTGATCGTCTCCACTGCTCGCATGTGAATTACCAGTAATAAAGGGTGACAACAGGTGAGGAAAGCTTTTAAAGGTGTGTTTGAGATGTACTTATGGAAAGTGCTTTAAACCCACACAAAAGGCTTGCAGCGCTGTGAAGTCCAGCAGACACTTGCACTCACTCCAAAACACAACAAAAATAACATGTTTCCTCTCTCAGCTTTGAGAGTGTCATGTTAATTTGTACGTGACTGTGGAGAAATTTAAATCATCAGGAGTATAAAAAGCTCAAGCATTTGAGAGGGAGTATTCAAGTGCACTGACGCTATTCACACCTACCTTAGTTAACATGTGATTTCTCCATCCAAATGAGATTAGGTGGTTGGCAGACTTCAGACATCCTGTATGTTGCGCTTATATTTGTAGCTAATAGTTGAATTTGTATTCTACTGTTTCTGTATGTTGCACTTTTGTGTGGCTTATTGTTCTGCACTTAAAGGATTGTACCTATTTGAAGCTAATGTACTTGCAAGATTCTTGCTGTTTGGAGTTGTATCCTCGTGATTGTTTGCACTTTTTGTACGTCGCTTTGGACAAAAGTGTCAGCTAAATTAACTGTAATGTAATGTAATCCTGTTTTGCAATTTAGTTTTACAGCACGTAATGTGGATTTAAGCAGCATGGAGGTGTAAACTCTGTGTCAGCTGCTGTACATGGCTCGTCGCTGCAGATTGTGAGTCACTCGCTGTCGTCACTGGTCACTTAACATGTTTGCCTGAATTTTCCTGGGATCAGCATGGGATTCAGCTCACAGAGGCAACTTGTATTGCGAAAAAAAAAAACTCTTCACACACATATCATTATGCTCCGTGTTTCAATGCAGAGCTTTACAGTAGCTGAGAAGATTCCTCAGATAACTGCAGAATAATCTCATTTCTTAAACTCCCTCTTAGAAACGCATGCATCTTGTGCCACGGTTATCTTTTTTTTAGTTTTTACTGACTGACACATTGCTCCGTTTTTAGAGGGCCTGTGAGTCAGACTCATAACGTGTGTGTTAATAGGAGAGTCTTCAGTTTCACCAGCACGGTAAGGTTATACCATGGCTGTGTTTGACTCAGGAAGGGGCTTGTTTTCTTGACTTACCGTGACCTCTGCTCTTTTTTTTTCTCAGCTTTTCCTCTTGAAAAATAGTGGAGTATGTGTAACTCAATGCCATTTTTACATTTCACTGAAAATGTTTCACTTCTAACAAATACTTTAATGATGTGAATCTGCCCTTTGAACCTCTGCATTCATAAAGCGTTTGGCTCTGCACTCTGGGTTTGACTTGGTGGCAACATCACGTGTTTTCCTCTTTTTGTATGCCTTTTATTTCTTGTAACCTTGACGAATGAATAATGTATTTAAATAGGCGTCGTGGCACTCGGTGTTCCTGTGAATGATGCATCCTCAAAAGCTAACAAGTAACCGTTTGACAAAGAACAATGAAAGCGGAAGAGGCAATGTTTAATGAGGCCAAAGAAGCTTTAGCAAACAACATGTGACATTATCACAAACTCTTGCCTCTCGCTATTTCTATTTCTTATTATGTAGGAAAAGAGACGGGCAGTTTCCAAATTTAAGATGAATACCCGAGGCACGCCCTATGTGCTGATGCTTATCTCGGAGATGTTAAAGCCCCCTCCATGTGTCAAACATTTGACACATTTCAGAGTGATTGACTGCCTCTCCTCCGTCAGTCTTTGATAAGGTGGTCTGGCTTCTATCATGTCCAGTATCAACATGGTTTGCAATTGTTGCGATAGCAGCATGTTACATAACTCAACCATTCTAAAAGTTAAGGCCACTGATTGATTGCCTCTGCTATGATAAGTTTGCGTCCTATGTGGTCCTTTCTCATCAGTTACCTGCTGTATCAATATTGTGGCGCAGACTTCCTTGCGGGCAATATGCTTGGAATCTCAGAATACCTCAGTTGAGTTGACATGTGAAAATTCTCAACTATGTAGATGCCTTTGCCGTTGACCCACGGCCCTACCCCCACTATTAGTGAAGGGATTGAGTTTCAAATATACAGACTCATTCTACTCTCCTAAATGCAACACAAATTGAGTTTGTAGACAATTCAGAGTCAATTTCCCTAATTATCAAGGGCAGGGATTGTATTTTCATGTTAATTATATGGCAAAACAGCCTTTCTTTCCATGGTAAAAAATATGGAATTCAAACTCCAACCCTAACCAATCATTTCTCTTACCATAAAAACAACAGGTTTTCTTTTACAGTGTAGGATTTCTCTCATCTGATCCAGTTGTTTACGTGATTTGGAAGCAGCTCAAATCTGGGGCAGGAGTACTCCCCTGGCACATGGCTTATGGCTGAGAGGAGGCTGCATTTCTTAAAAGGACCTTTATTGGTTTCATTGCAAAACTCTGGGGCTTATGGGTCTGTAAGTATGCAGTTCACAGCTCCAGACTTTCCAGCAATAAGTAAGAAATCCTCACACTGTACAGTACAGGGGAAGTCTAGCTCCATGGCATTTAACACTAGAGCTAATGAGAGCAAACACAGATCTGAAGTTAAACTGTACGTATGAATATACTTGTGCAAGTGCACATGGTCATTTACATAATGTATCAAAGGTCCAATAGATAATTAACTCCAAGTGTTGTCGCAAATGTTTTTGCAGGAGAAGATTAGAAGCATTCTTCCTCCAGCATTAGAAGATATTGCTCATTGGTCACATTTTACCGTTTCTTTCCCGGCTAGACTGCTGATGAGGGAGTTGACAGGCTCCAGCCAACCCTGCGGCCCTATAGGTTCAGTGGCTTGTAAGAAATTAATGGTTGGAAGTTAATTAACTAAACAAGCAATGTTGGTTGATTATATTTGATCTGTCTATGTAAATGTTTTTGCAGTTTTAGTTTTACTTATCATGTTTTAACAATCGCAATACATTTTTTTAAGTTGCGCAACAAAAGCACGACAGTGAAATAAATATTGGAGGCCACTACATCGATTTTAAAGATTTCCATTGTTTTTGTTCCCACAATGTCCAAATGCAAATTTAAAGGGGAACTCCACCAATGTTACACATCCAAGTCTATCACAGGTCTTTAAGAGCACTACTACATATGTGAACACTGTTTTATAAAACCTTGTGTTGCTCCAGAGGGAACTGTGCGAAATCTGATAAATTGCCTCAAATGATGTCACTTGTGTCAGCGACTAATTTGAAAACAGTTTAAAAATTAAAACAAATCTGGTGGTTTGGAGCTACAACGAAGTGAGTTCACCAGATATCTGTAGCGCGCTCCTACAGGCTAGCAGCTTGCGGCTAACTTAGCCACGACTAGCATAACACACCACAATCTCAAACAGAACTGTCACCAGTTAAGTTGCATCATGGGTAATGTAGGTGGCAGGTTTTGACAAGGAAGAAGAATGTAGAAGAAAAAAATTATTATTTTAAGAATTTTAATCGTGGGATAATGAGGCTTATTCTGGTCTGCAAGGTACAGTAGTCTGGCTTTCAGTCTGTGTGACAAGGCAGATGTTTTGTTCTCCGGGGTGAGGTTGGAAATGATTGCTTGCCTGCAATTATGCAGATGAGGAAATGCTCAGAAACCCTGGTACTTCAAAATCCTTTGATGTTCCACTTCAGTTCACCACTGTGTTGAACCATGAATATAAAGTATATCATCTAGATATTGACAGCTTTACACCTAGGAGCTTCTTCTCATGAACAGTGAAAAACCACCAGCTTCATATACGATACAATTTTAAAAATTGAGTCAATTTACTCCAATTTAGTCTCATTCACTTAAACTGTGTAACTGTTGTGTTAACAGTTGGCTGGATGAGTGATATTGACTTGCTTTGTTCTCATCCAGGCTCACTGTTTGCCTTTTTGCTACACACTCTGCCTTCTACTCACTTCAAGCCATTTCCAGTCAAATAAAATCATGGTTCAAAGACCTGAGCAGCAATGAACCTGTAGTAAGTGGAAAGTGGAAAGCTCATGCTGACAGGCCAGTTGCAGGCCTCACAGTTGGAGCACACCGAGAACAGTGTAGTCCATGTATGCTTACATTTACTTCACTGCGCTAGACAGTCTGAGCATCCTCAAATGTATGCATTAACATTAGTGTCTCTGAAATGTATTAAATCCTTTAAACACAGTCAGATTGTGATATATATATATATATATATATATATATATATATATATATATATATATATATGTATATATATATATATATATATATATATATATATATATATATATATATATATATATATATATATATGTATATATATATATATATATATGCATCTCTGCAGTTAATCCATTAATGGCTCAGCTCATTTAGTGGTTTTATATAATAGATAGATTTGTTTAAGAACAGCTTTTAATAGAGTCAGCCGGCCTGTGAGCGGCATTTGACAAGTACAATGAAAACAATTAATATATTGGTCAGAGACAATGAAAAGTAATTGAGAACCTGTTCGCTCTCCTTCTTGCTTTTGATCTTTATTATAATGCAGAACAATGTCTACAATGTGATTTTTATATAATCTGCCTCAATAGCTTGTGCTTCAAATGGACTTACCGTGTGTCATGTGAATGCTTTTTCCTGGAAGTATTTATGTTAACCCTTACAGCAGTGCTTTAGGGAAAGAGGCTACTATGCAAATTTGAAATATCATTTTGAAAGTCATAGTATTGTAACCAACATGTTGTAATAATGTTTATGCATCAGGAAAATATGTGGTTCAGTGAAAACATTAACCTTGTGCTAAAAATAATTAATTTAACTAATTTCATTAACTTTATCATTCGCTCTTAATAGTAATCATAATAATACGGTTTGTCAGTTAATTAAGTGTAATTCCTCTTCCTTGCTGTGCTATTAAATTGGAGAGATTAATTTGACCTTGCTTGATGATTTTACATAATTTGTGTGCTAGAATGGCTCCTCTGAAAAGCACCTCAATCAAGGTGACCAACTGTACGAGCAGTCACTTCAACAAGCAAATCAAAAGGCTGGAATATTGACAGGCAATGAGGGACACCTTGGAGTGTTTACGTGGTGCCTAATTTGTCTACAATTTGGAGGCTTCATTGGGAAAGCAGTCCCAATTAGGTTTTCTTGTCGGTGTCCTTGTCTCCTTAGCGAGCTGCTACGTGCCCCTTTGGTTCGCAGTGGAAAAGACGTTGATTGTCTCTTCATGTGTCACCTTTTCTTTTCTTTCCTTCCTTCACGCAAATGTTAAACTATGTCCACAGCACTGATTGCTGCGTTGTGCTTCGCTCTTGCTGGTAATGGCACACAACATACTGTATCTACCGGTTTCTAAGGTCAGAATGAGAAGTTTCTCATTGGCTTCTGGCGTCAAAATTTGCTTCATTGTGCTCAATCTTACCGGTCAAAATTGTCACATCCTTTGCACACGAGCTCCCACTGCGTAACCGCTTTTTTATGTGTATATGTGTTGATTCTAGGACAAGCATTTCCACATAGTTTTATCGTTCATTGACTTTAGTTTTGCTATTATGTTGTCAAAATCACTTTTCATCATTAATCATTTAAAGCATCTGGCTGGAAAAAACAAGATCAATCAGAATGACGGGCTCTATATTTTTATGGCTGCAACTAACAACTATGAGTGATGAATCTGCCGATTGTTTTCTCAATTAATCATATTATGCATAAAATGTCAACATTTTGAAAAAGGCCTGTTACAATTTCTTAAAGCCCAAGGGAACATCTTTAAATGTCTGGTTTGGTCTGACCACAAAAACTGAAACATCTTCAGTTTATTATCACATGAGACGAAGGAAAGCAGCACATGTTCCGGCATAATTGATTATCAAAATAATTGCTGTCAATAAAGGTTAAAGTTTCAACTCTAAATAGTAGGGATGAGCAACATGGATACAATATTTTGGGAATATATATCTAATTTTTATAGCATCACAATATTTATAAGAATTGTGAAATTGTACATTTTTATATTATTCATAGTATTGGACAATACTGTACACATAAAATAACCAAGTGGTTATCAATTTTATTTTAGGTAAGAGCACTTCTGTGACTCAAAATGGGTTTGTTTGATAATGATTCATGCACATGCCACATCCCCCTTTAAACAACCAAATGTATTTATTTATTTATTGCAATGACCTCAGTTAGACCCAAAAACAAACTCTGCGATCTGCAATCTTTGTCAAAGAAACGCGTTTTGGCATCAAGCCCTCGTCGGGGAGTCAAACAGATCTAATGGGACAGGTGGTTGTGTTTGGTTCTAATTCAGTGAATAAAATACATGAATAATGAAGTTGGCTCTTTAAATTGAAGAGACAATTCTGTAAATCCAACATTACCATTAATGAATCCTGTTTATTTTGATTGCAACACTGGCAACAATGGCCTTATACAACCAGAGACATTAAAGAGAGGGCTGCCTCAATAATAACACTATAACAAATGATCTTATGTCTCACCGTACATATAGTTAATTGTACGTCCCTATTTTTTATAGCGGTGCTATTTTTTTTAGTTTTTTTAGTAACTACTATTTAAAGTTTCACCAGGTTGTGAGAACTTTAAACTTTATGGAGTATGCACAATTAATTGTGTTTCCATTTCAACTGACTGTTATGTGAACTGCTGCCATAGAACCATTACACTAAGGATTACACTAAGTGACCAAAAAAACAAAAACAAAACATTCCTGTAATACAAAGAAGGGTGTTCTGTAAGCACAGACACAGAGAGAAAAATAATGCGTGTATCTGCCCCGTAATTGGGATCCGCTCCAACATGTACTAGGTTTTCCATTGGCCCACGCTCCACACTTCCACCAAGTTTCATGAAAATCAGGCCGGTAATTGTTCCGTCATCCTGCTAAAAAACAGACAAACAGTAGAAGCAGAGTGGGGGTTTCTGGCCCCCCACTCCTTCTTCCAAAGTGCATGGAGAAGCGTGAACGTCTGAAGTGGTCAAAGCTACAACACTTGTAGAATATAGAACATCGCTTGTATTGAATGTTGTAGACGAACACACCAAACCGAAAACACAACCCTCTTAGCGGAGGTAATACGCTGACACTTAATCACAATCATATTTGCAGAGAAACATTTGTGGCAGCCACAGAGATGTTGATGTGAAAGAGCAGAAACAAACCTTTGCACGCTGGATACACCACCTGAACCACTGAGTCCACCTGGCCTCGCTGTCACTCCCCTGTCATTATTCATTCATGAAAACTTTTGTGTAAAAAAAACAAAAAAAACAGACCTTTGGGATGCTTTCAGACATTTTAAGGCTCATCCAGTGTTTTTCTTTTATCAGTGTGTATTTTGGTGAAAGTGTCATTTAAAAATGGATGAGTCCATTAGAAAGTACCTGCTGTCAATCCTCATAAATATTGTAGAGACCTACTTTCTGCGACTTCACCTATTTTGCAAGTACTGTAGGTAAAGGCGACTTTACAGGTATGTAATGATATTAACTCACACATTCGTTATTGCAGCTTTTTACTATCAAACGGAAAATCTACTTTCTCCACATATAATGTGTAAACGTATTGTTTCTGAGGAGGCAAAATGTAATGGACTAGTTTTTTGTTTGACTCAATGTTCAACATACATGAATGATGCTTTTTTTTCATGCTTATATGAACACTGACATCGTCTCATGTTTTTGTCCTTAGCTGATGTGATTTAGAGGATTACTCTGGAGGTTGCCAAGCTGTGACTGAGAGGGTATCATTTGCCATTAATGCTACAGCATGTGTACAGAAACTGAGGGAAAAAAAGCTCTCATGGATTATAAATCCACTTTAAAATATATATTTTTAACCTATGATCCTTATAATCTATTTATATATATATATATAAATGACCAAATTTAAATGTATTGTAACCCATTTTCTTGCCAGCAGTCTGCTACCAGTATTATTAGTTGATAATTTGCGACATCCATTAAGTGCATTTGACTGTTGCATAAGCAGTAGTTTTTAAGCTTTTGATGAAAATTGCTTTATTGGAGGAATAGCTCATACTTTGTGTATTAAATCACTTATGTAATGCGAAAAAACCCAGTCCTTATTAATTTGAGAGAACAGCACGATCGCAGCTATCTGGGCTCCACGAGATGTATGCTGCCTTTCAGAGCACACACAATGTTTCCATCAAGGACAAAAGTGCTGTTCTTCAGCCTTACGACCAGAGCAGGGTATAATTAGGAACTAAATGCTGCTTTAAGTCAGAATGTGGTCTGCAAGCATTTCCAAAGGACAACCAGTCTTGTGGTTTGTGGGTTTTATCATCAAATGCAAATTGCACAGTTGAAGAGGAGTGGCACTGACTCATAGAGTTTATAATATCCAGGAACCTCATCCGCTAAAACATTCATGCGGTGCAATATGTCAAAAGTAACATATTCATGTTTTTTCCAGATAGTGGACGGGCCATTAAAAACAAGATTCAGCGGAGATATAATTTTCTAGACCCCCCTATTTTTGTGGAGAGAAATAAAATACAGGAAAGTCCAAAAGCCCTCGGGATCAAATTTTGAATATATGCCAACAACAAGGAAGTGAATGTTAGCCTATGGTGTAAAGAATGGCAAATGACCAAAACAAGTACATGAAACAAACATTCCACTGTATTTCCATAATAGAGGCGCTTTACAGTGACCAGAGTCAATATTATCTGTATATTATTTATCATCCATGTGATGAAGTGTGATCTGGAAAGGAAAGTCTCACTTTATATGACCATTTACCTAAAGAAAATCTCATCCTCACTGAGGAATCAGCTAACAGAGAGAGGCTTTATAGGGCGACTCTGAAGTGAGGGAGAAAATTAATAGGTTTGTGTTTCCAGATAAAATAGTAACAGAGTTGTGATCTGAGGTTTTATGTTGACAATCAAAACACTGAGTGTGTGTATCTACAGCTCGCAATTTAAAAGTTGGTTGAATGTTAAAATAATGTCAAATTTACCCTGAAATGAAAAACAAGTAACATCTGCGAACACATTCCCAGATACTGTGAATCGCACTTAACACATGGCTGTAATAAACATCTATCAAATGGGAGAAAACTGCAGAATTATGTAAAATATTCAAGAAATCTGCCATGATTCTGTTACACTATATACACAAGATACACATATGTGACAATGTGCCATATTGAATTAATGCACATACTGTCATTGTGCATTTAGAGATGTGTCATGTATGGTTGGTTTCTATCGACTGGAACATGTTTTTGGTATTGAGACAAATTATATATAATTGTATCTTCATTACTGTTTCTGGTGCATCACTCCTCGCAGTCATTTCTGCTGCATACTGTTGTAATGTTTGAGATGAAGATGAAGAGGGTGTCTAAATCCCAACGGTTGTTTTGGCTCTCTGCCAGTCACTGAGCAGAGGCAGATTATCAACTTTGAGTGTTCCTGTAGTGCCACCGTCAAGCTTGTCTTTCCGTTTTCAAATTAATTTATCTCCTATTCCCATGTTCCCAACATAAAGAAAGCTTTTTTTTAATCCTACAACCTTTCCCGCAGTGCCACCATTTTGGCTGCTCTACTGAATAAATAACTAATCTTTCAGCTGATGGTAACACTTCCCATAATTTCCGAATTGGTCTAATCTTGCCTATTTTGATGCCTTTATTCAAGAGACTTGATATTGAAACGATATTTCCCTGAAATTGTGCCTTTTTGTGCATATTTGTCGCATACTTTATAGCTTACGAACCTCCTAACTTACATAATTGATGCTCCATGAAGCCTTCAGTAACAGTCATGATCATTTAGAAATACTGAATTCACTTATTGCATTGTCGGGAGTCAATCAGTAAGTTTCATTCCAATATTCTGCTTTAATATTGATGATATGTAATGGATGCATTAATTTATTCATCTTTATCTTTTCAACTGTACAGCTATTGGACATATATTAGTAAGTAATCTACTGTAACTCTAGGTGTTTGTTTATCAGGATGCTTACATTGTCCCCGTGAACATGTGGAAACATGCTGTTTGTGATTGTTAAGGAGCTGCACCACCACGATGACGTCTCAATCTTGGTAGAGACATTTTCTTTTGAACTTTTTACTGAGGTCAGTGCGAAGGTCACAACCATTTGAAGCATCAGCCTTTTGCTCAGAATCACACGAGTCTCTGCTGTCATGGTTTTTTGAACATCTGGTCGAATATGAGTTTTGTTCAGTCTTTCGTCTACTTGTTCATGGTCTGCGACACTACTAATGCGATCATAGGGCTGTACTTTGACTCACAATCCATTGTTGACGGCACTATAGATCATTACACGCCTTTAAACTCAGCGGCGCTTTTGCGCTTTGGGTACTCAACTTTTTTTTGCTTTGTGCTTTCTAATGAAAGTCTACCTCACAAGCTCCAGCATTTCACTCTCTTATTCACTGCAGGGCATTTCAGGAAATGACTTTGGTCAACCACAACTTTCTTGAAAAAAAAGAAAAAGCGCAAGGCTGTCCACAATCAAGACTGTTGGTAATGTACCGGAAACCCAGTGTCTCCACTCAATGTATGCATGGCGTCTTTCCACATGACTCCATTTTTACATTTACATTTTTGTTTTTTATCTAGAAAATATTCAAAAATGAACACTGAAGACATCTGTGGTACCAGACAAGTTAAACCTTTATAACTAAATACAACCTAGCATTAAGTTACTAAAATAATATAGAAACCAAATGGTGGAATTAGAACTAAAACTGTGAAAGTACCTTCACTCACATACCATGTAGTGTCAGTATTAAGTCATAGCGGTTCAACACTGTCTTGACACACCAGCCTAAAAACAGTTCTCTCAATATTAGTCTTATATCCCTGCATAGAGTTGCAGTTTAAGTCATCAAGCCGCAGTTTGCGAAGACAAATAGAAACTTGTGGTTTATTCAAGTAGAGTTTGTATTCTAGCGACCAGTGATGAAAACACACATATTTATATGGTGTGTATTTTTCAAATTATCATTTTGGCACACATGCATATAACGTTTAACAAAAAGATTACTGTGTTTTGAATGAAATGCAGTAAATAAGAATGTCCATGTTTCTCCCTGTGAGAGTTGTGTTTACTTTGGAGGTTTGGAGTCCAGCCAGTGGAAGAGGAATAGTTTTCAGGAGTAATCTTGGGGCCACACTTATTACCCTGGATTCTCTTCTTAAAATGGAAAATGATACTCTTCTATGTCACCGTGAGGTGGCGTCTGCAGATTAAGGAAGAAATCCCCCCCCCCCCCCCTGAAACTCCATGCCTCATTTTAGTTTAATGTTTCACAGGGGCTCAAACTGAGCTGTAAAGGTTAAGATAGTTGTTGGTTACTTACCAGGTTTGTAAAACAAAATAGCAAAACAAGTGAGGTAAAAAAAGGAAATTGTAAGTGAAGTGTCGTTAACTGGCTGACGTTTCACTCCACTTTGAAGCGTTTGACTGAAGTGAAAAAGACCCTAATGAAAAAACATGCAACATATAATATAAAGTAGAGTACTGTACAGCCGTAACATATAATAAGAGCGTTTTCATTTCCATTCAAACCATGAAAATTGCAATTACAAAAATGCCAAACCACTGATACTATACTTGCTGTCATGATAATGACACTTGTCCTTTCACAGCCGTTTACCATCCAGACTCACTGTTTCTGGTTTCCTGTTGCTTCAGCTTTCACCTAAAGTAACACCAGCCGCTTATTCAGATGAAAATAGTGTGACCGTCTCAGAAGCGCTCAGTGGAATATTCTATATTGGCATAGTTAGTACAGTAAACAGGTAGTATCTAACCTTGTTCGCCTGCGGTCAAATGTTGTTCCATCTGTGGTTGTTTACCGTGCAAAGCCATGAACGTCTTCATTCTGTAACAGTATTCAGCTCTCAGACTGGACATCCTTATTTCAGGGCTGAAAGTGAAGTGAAAATATTGATGGATTGAGGTATTATGGTTTTGTGTGCAGCGAATCCAAGACGGCACAGTGTTTACAGTTTAATTTTAAGATCACCAAATGAGGCACTTGCATCAGAGACAACGTATGCACGTCTTTGTTCCCAAATTACTTTTTCTCTCGGCGTGCAGATTTAGAATTTCCTTAGCTGCTTATTTTAGATTATAAAAAGGCACCAGAGAGGGCTTAAAAAGTCTGGAAGATATATTATTTACTCAAGTTCTCGAGTGCAAATATAAGGTATTTGTATTTGTCTTGAATGTTTCCATTTTTTACTCTTTTTATACTTCTTCCTCACTGCATTTCAGAGGGACATGTTGTACTGTTTACTCCACTGAATATATCCGACAGCTCCACCTTGAGCTGCTACAAATTAAAATGCTACTTATACAGAAATAATAATCCAAAAATATAATATGTAATAATATCACTCCAAACAAGAGTCATTCTGTTGCATAATGAGTACTTTTTACTTTAGTCTTTGATACTTTGGATAAAAGTACATTTTGGTATTGACATTTTAGTACATTTAGTACGCAATTAATGTCTGTACTAACAATTACGTGCTGTTGAATTTAACAAACACAAGTATTACCATATAATCATCCACTTTTTAAAAGGTTTTCTTCATTTATTGTCACTCAGAAATACTAGTTTGTCTCGATGGCACCAAATTGTAGCTACAGGACTGAATATAATATTCATATCCTAAGAACATCTTTACAGTAAGTACAATTATGAGTCTCCATACAACTGCAGAGAGGGAGTCAGCTGCTCTGAGCAAACGGCTGTCTTTAATTTGTACTGTTTGCTCTGCATCACTGAACCAAAAGAAAAACGGACTGGGAGTTGTTTTTATCCATACCTTCAGGCGCGTTGTATTACATACAATACACGTAAGTTTCATTGTGAGGACACATATTGCATTTTGTTGCAGTATTGGCTCAATGCACCATGAAAGCGTAGAAAATCCTGATGATTTATTTTGCGCTGAGCTATGCTTTAGTTTTTAGAAGTGGCCTTGAATTGTTTTAATTTCCACTTTTCTTGTCACACTCTGGCAAAAACTAATGCGGTCATTTTCAATACAGTCACATTTGTCAATGCCCAAAAGTGATCCGTGAGCAAACAGCGAGCCAGTCACTGTGACCTATTAGAATGGAAAATGTTTTCATGACTGGAAAAACCACACCTGAGGAACCACGCCACTCCCAACACAATGTTCAAAAAGTGTTATAACTTTGTCATGTCTGATTAGTGAACACACCGTGGATATATCCGCGGGAATACAAGCAGGGTCTATAAACAAAAAGTGGAACTGAGACTGTTTATTCAAGGAAAAACTCATTTGTTTTGCGTCATGACAGAAAAGATCTCGCTTTTCTCATGAGCCGGTGGACACGGGTGGTCAAAGTATAATCTAATCTGACCTTCCAGATGGACCAGGCTGTTTTACATTCAGGCCACCGTGTTGCTTTCCCTCTTATTCTGTTTGAGAAAAATATCAGCAGTGTATATTTTCAGGAATATTTCACAGAAGGAAACCAGATTTAGAGCGTGCTGCCTGCAGCGCTGTGACCAGGGATGCAAAGAGCAGTGGTTAGAGGGTTGTGAAGCAGCTGTGAAGAGGAAGTCTCATCTGGAGATACCACATGTTGGCAATCCAACATTGAGTGTATGGTCAGAAAGGTTCCAAAATCAAAATTAATAACCTTGAAAGAAAATGATTTCAATAAATATAATAGCTATTGCCAAATGAGGTAGCACAATAGTGTTTTGAGTTTATGGCTCATTAAAGCCTTTACATTTGCAGCATTATGAACAAGGGTGTCTGTGGCAACATTTCCAGGAAAAATCTCAAGCAGCGATCTTTGAGAAGTGACATCCAAGAACACACCTGCAATTACAACGCCATAGGTGCCAAAGAGATTGTAACTTTAAACAAACATTGCTACAGCAAATGAAATGCAACTGAATGGATTTGGGTCATGTTTTCAACATGGAAATAAAAACATTTAATCAACAGTACTGCCAACTCCCCCCCCCCCCCCCCCAAAAAAAAAATATATTTTAAATTAAGCAAGGATCAATCATTTTGAATATAATTTTTTTTAAATGTTTTAAAAACATCTGATTTCTTGTGGTTAATTAGTTGTTTCAAAATATTAAACTTAACTAAATTCAATCCCAGACACCTTTTTAGATAATGGGTAAATTCAGTCATGATGATGATTATGAATACTTTTGCCTGACAACACTTTACTGTTGATTAACTCATATATTTGTTTTACTGTGAGCCAACTCATGCATTTAATACACATTTGTATTCTAAGAGAAACATTAGTTTCAGATCCATACGGGACCACAAATGTTCCGTTGAGTTGAAGAAATGGCCTCTTTTGGATGTATCAAAAACTGTCATATTGCTCTACGGTGTTGTTCATTGATGAAGCTTGGGGTTTACAACATGATTCTTGCACATCATCGCCATTTACCTTTCAATAACTCAATTAAATGTTCTAATTTTGCAGGCTTACGCAGATGATGTGCTGACGAAAGACGAACAGATAGGCCTGTTGTTCAGAGCCAAACGGAAGTGTGAGGGGAACATCAAGTCCAAACACAGAGTTCCTGGTGAGTAGCGGAACAAGACGCTAATGTCAAGTTGATTTATCAGGTATAATGTTAACATGTTCACCATCTTAGTTAAGCATCTTAGCGTTGTACAGTACGTTTCTCCCATGTTTCTTTGCTGCACCAAAATTTGCCCTCCGGGGATAATAATGCTTATTCTATCGAACTGGATTGAATAAAAATTCGACCTCATTATGGCGCTGTAGGAAAAGCCAGAGGACCAAAGTCAGTAGGATTCATGCTCAAGGGGTCATGTAACAAATGTCATGGCAAACAATGCAATAATTGTTTCGATATTTCAGTCTGGACCAAAGTAGTGGACTGACTGCAGCCACACGGCATGGTTAAAGAATAGCAAGAAAGTGATTCTAAAAATCCCAGATCCTTAATCCTATTTATAGGATGTCTGTAATCTGTATCTGTAATCACTCAAAAGCTGGTAGCCTTTTGTCCATCTTTGCTCCTTTAACCAGATTTAGATTTTTCTCACGCAATAACAGATTGACAAAGGGATTACAGTGTTGATGTGGGATTGTTACAAAGCCTGTCCATCACAGTTTGTGTATATCGACCATTGCTTAGAAAACTAATTATTAAGGATGTAAGAGATTTTGACGGGCTCAGGCGCTAGCAGGGTCGAACGTCATTAGCTTTGATTTTCCACTACCTGCAAAGCGTTTGAGAATGCCAAAAAAGACCGAGGCATTTATCGCCACAGAATGGTTGTGAGGGATCTCCCGAATTAATTCCAGTTGGAAGAAGAGGATCAATGAGGAGTGCAATTTATCCCCAGGGGGGATAAACAGAGCAGAACCCCACTGACACAGATTTGAAGTGCACATAATACACAAGACAGGGGATGCCAATAAGATGTTAGATGATTACCAGGAAAATGCTGGAGTGGTGGAGGCAGAAATCAAATCAATCAACACAAAAGGTAAAGTCTACCAGGAACAGTGGGAGTGAACAGCGTAGCCAGCAGCAAAACCATGTGATCACAAGTGAGAGAGACCGCCTCGCCGTCCTGATTGAACGTGATTGGTGATTTGTTTGAATCTGATTGTAGAAGATGAGAGATTATCAGCTGATGTGCAGCGCTCTACAAGATACAAATTCAAGATAGATGAAGATTTTAGAGACTGTTTTCCTACTTTTTCCTCATATGTTCAGTGTTGTTTTGGAGCAGTTACCACGCAGTTGAATGTGTACTGTAAGTTTGGTTACATTATAAAACGCTGGTCTGTTTCCTTTGTCCTCCCTGTGGCTTTCCTGGGGCTGTATTTGTGTATTTATGGCTGTCCTGAGGGCAGGATTTTCCAGCAGACCCCAGCATCTCCTGTATCCCATTGTGGTTACTGTCATTTCCCCAGTTGATTGTTCAGAGGAGGATTTTGGATTCCACAGCCAAACCAATCATATTATTTTCTCTTTAACCCCAGTGCATTGTGGTCGCATTGAATTCTTCGACCCTCAAAACGCTACCCCCTTGTGAATGAAACACATGATTAAAAATGTTTTCTTCCAGGCTGAGAACACAAAAGCTTTTGTTGATCGTTTCCACTAGTGACATATTGCCCCGCGTGGTTTTCCCAACTTTTACGTGGTTTTGATAAAAGTCCACAAATCCCTATTTGATTTAACTTAAAGAAATACGACAGAATTGCTACTATTGAGAACTGCAGGCGCCAGCAGCTTGAGTGAGAAGTCCAGCGCTTATATAACAACGCTGTTCTTCTTCTCAAAGCGTATTTAACAGGATGACCATAGATGCTGATGCAGGGCAGAGCAGTCAGTCAAACATTAGGTCTCTCTCAGATTAGAGTTTGTGCTACGTATCTGACCACCATCATGCATAATCCATCCTGACACTTCACCAGCGACCTCCTAGCACATTTGCAGCTGATTTTCAATTACATAATGTTTGTAGATTGAATTCAAACCAAATTATAGAAAAAGATTTCAGCAATCATGACTACATTTTGATATGAGGCGCACATGCACATTTTGGAAATGCATTGATTTCTTGTTAGCAGCTGATTAGCAGCTTTGCATAAAGACTGGAAACAGCTAGCCTTGCTCTTTCTACTGATTACAAAATCCACCTACCAACACATCTTAACCTCTTAGAAGGTGATGTTAGACTCACTAATTAATACATTGTGTTGTTTCAATCTGTAGAAAAGATGAAGTGTGCAAACAACACATTGTTGTTTTACGGGGGGTTATGTCATGGAATATTCCTTGGCCGGGAGCAGTAACTTCCTGGTTAGCTGTTTCCCCCTGTTTTCAGTCTTCATGCTAAGGTTAGCTGACAGTCTGCTGGTGGCAGTCTCATATTAACTGCACAGACACAAACGTGGTATCAATCTTCACATCTAAGTGTTAGATGTGAAGATTACAAGATTAGATAGAAATGACAAATTACTCCTTTCATTTTAAATGGGAGTCAGTGTAAGTGCTGCCATTTCTCCATGCAGTGTAGAGCTGGAACAATCAGTTCATTAATCAATGAATTGATAGACTAAAAAGTATTTAAAAACAAATGAACTAATTGATTAATTGTTTAGTCTATTATCAAGGAAAATTGCCAAATATTATATTAGAAGCTTCTCAAAGTGAGTATGTGCTTCTTTTCTCTGTTTACAATTATTTTAAATAAATAATTATGTTAAATAAATCAGGGTTTTGACAAAACAATTATTTTAAGACGTTACCTTGAACTGGAGATGGGCATTTTTGACAATTTTACTTTTTACATGTTCAATACTAAATTAATTAATAAAGAGTATTGACAGATTACTCAATAATATAAATATAAGTTAGTTGCAGCCCTATATGCACTTTACACTCATTCATGGGCATGTGCCTGTACATCAGGGAGGATTTTTACACTGAATCTAGTCTCTAAGAAGTCTATCAGGAGTGTCTGACTGGTGTTCTGTGAAATGCGAGATGCTGTTTTGGGGGTACATTAACACGTCAGAGCTGACCTGCATACCCGGGGCTGCTGGCATACACACTGCATATGAATCATCCTATATGTGGGGGCTGTTCTCTGACCTCTTTTGGAAGGTTGCACATTGTTCAATCAATTAAAATAAACATATTACCTTAATAAAGAAAAGAAAACAGTCCCCGATGTGGTTGTTTTATGCCTGGATAAGAACATATGTGCTCATTTAACATGCTTGATTTGAATTGCTACTTAATGGCACATAAATTGCTTCGACTTCACTTCATTTCATCTTGATTTGAACTTAAGTGTCTCATCTGGTTTGTTTGTTTGTAATTATGTAATGTGGAAATAATTTAAAATCTGGGAAGTGGTTTGTCTGCGATGCGTAATGAGTAAAATTTAGAAGGCTGTACAAAAGATTTAAGATTAAGTTCAAGGAAAGCATTACTTTCTGGTGACCCATGTAAACGTTTTCCTTGAAGTGTTCATTAGGACTTGTATTGTGGTGCGGCCTTACATCTGTGGGGTTGAGGTAAACTCGGAGAATAGCATCTAGCGTGCATTTTTTAGGACTTTTTGGCTTTACATCTATATTTGTCTTCCTCGTGTCCAGCCTGACCACCCCCAGCGTTTTTGTTTTCTGGCACTGTATAAACATGTGGTTTTCTGAACTATTATAGGAGATGTGGAGTGATGACTATTTTAAAATACCGGTGTGAACTGTAGGATTTGCTCTGAGTAATGAATTGATATGCGTGCAATCCCAGGTTCATAGAGAAAGGATCCAAAAAAACTCAGTTTTGGTTGTATTTCAACATTTGATCTATTTGTTTTTATTTCTCGTTTGTGCTTTAAATACTCAAAAAAATCTCCATTACGTGGCTGAGACAAGGTTTTCATTGAGGGAAACACTGAGGTTTGCCTGGAGAGGACAGTGGAGGGATGTGGGTCCAATGCCCCAGACCTTGCAGTGTGAAAATAGCTCAGCTTTCAAGCTTGTGGTCTGCACGTAGAACAACATCAGCAATCATTATAAAAGGTTGCATGTATCAGGAGAAAAGGCAATATGTGTTCTGACATCTGCAGGTCAGAATCCAACGAGTTGGGGGGAAAAGAAAACCGTATTTAAAACCCCAGTGACATCATTATTACCAAAGTCCCTCCATAGTCACGTTTATATTTAAACCATGGTCAAGACATTTGCGGTAAATTACATATGTGTGTGTGTGTTCTGTGTTCCGTGTCCAATTCAAGCCAGTTAGTAGGTGGTCCTATGGTAATAAAACCTATGGCAAAAGTGAACAGCAATTCTACTTTTACTCCCTGGATGTGCGGTCAGTGTGATTTTTCAAAACTAAACGCAGTTTTTCTCCCACCAGAGATCTGTAGGAATCAGTCAGCTCCACTCAGTCTGCTCTTTAATTTTGCGCTCCAAGTGACAGGCAAATAAAAAGCATGTCGTCATTGCTTCAGATGTTTCTTTCTATGGTTTGATTACAGGAATGAGAAAATAATGGATCTACTGCAAAGAGAGGATAGTTTTAGTTTTATCCTTAGCTACTTATTAGTGGTCAAAGTTGGGCAGATGTTTTCAATAATACAGCATAAATGCCAAGCCATAAGGGAGGCTTTTGCCAGGAATCTGTGGGGAAAGGGACTTTGCTCCCACTATCGGAGGTCTGAGGTCCACGGTTTAGCTGACAATTAAGGGAGCGCTACACTTGGAAATGGCATTTTTCTTCCCTTTGAACCTGCAGCTCTTTGTCTGAACTAAGTATAGATGTATTATTACAAAGGATCATGTTGTGCGTTCTTAATGAAAAAAAGATGACAGAGATTTTGCGATCTCCAGAAAGGCACAGAGTTAGCAATCATGTAGGAAAATACTGAGACGTGCATGTTATACTGATTGCTGGACAACCTTGTACATCCTAAATGTTCCTCACCACAATTCCAAAAATGTGAAACTTTGATTGAACTTTTCATTTGATCAGCCAATCCTTTAATTAAAACAACACTGTGTGAAGTATAATTACAGGATGTCATAACAGTTCTTATTTATATTAAATTGGTTTGATTATTTATTAAGAAATGCAAAGATGACAAAGGATGAGATATTCTACAAGACATATGATTATGTTTTATGTTTTCAGACAGAAGATTACTCCGAGACCACCAGGGCTCCCCGATAACAACATTGAAAGCTAAAAAATGGTGTTCATGAATATCATCATGTATTATCAGTTTTGATAACTAGAGTTTTTTAATCAAGCAAAAATGGAGAATATGTCGTGTTTCCAGCTTCTCCACCTTCTCAAATGTGAAGATTTTTCTGTGTTTGATATTATTTCAAACAAAATTTCTTTAAAATTGTTGGTCAGACAGAACAATACATTTGGAGAGCGTGATATTGGCATTTTCTATGAAGTCTTGTCATTTTAGACACCAAACAATTAACTGATTCATTGGAGAAAAAGAGAGTAAATGAAGCTACTTAACATGACACTTTTATTATGCCTCCGCACCAGCGATCTCATAATAATGTTTTCGAGTTGTCCCAACTTATAACTCGGAAATTCATATGCTAATTATGAGAAATTGACACAGATATCTAATAAGATAAAGTTATGAAAGAATGACATTTTGGATATTTGTAAACTGCAACTTCACTGGTTGGCAGAGGCAGTAATAGTTTTGCCATAATAGGCTACTAAGAATACAACAATGCAGCCAGTGTTGCAGGAAATCTTTTTAATGAGCTCTATACTAAAACCAATTCCATACGCCATTAAAACAATATGACGCTCTCAACAATGTAGCAGGACCAACAAACAAGCCTTAATGAACAAACTAGATTCAATGGACAACTTGTTATGTGCATGCGGGAAATTCCATGTTTGCAAGTCTTAATTATATGACAATAGATGGGTAGTTTGCTCTCTGGGTGACCCATGCTCTCCTTAAACACAACAAAGGTTTCATTTACAGTCAGACTTAGCACAGATTGCAAGGCTGCTCTACAGTGCTGATTTACATACTGTGTAAAGTTCATGTACCTGGCCTACTTTTTAAAGGACAACGTAATCCTTGAAAACATACTGCACTACATCTCTTGTACATGCCAGCAGCCATGTGGCGCTGAGGGGGAACAGCACTCCGTGGTTCTAGTCTCAAAAGTCAGTTTTGCTTCTGTCTCCGCAGATAGTTTCTGCTCACCAGAATGGGACGGAATTGTTTGTTGGCCTGAAGGGCCTCCGGGAAAGCTTGTATCAACCGCCTGTCCAGAGTATATCCATGACTTCAACCATAAAGGTAAGAACTAGCCATGTATACAGTCAGCAGTTAAAACCCTGAAGTTCATTTTCGGCCGCTGAAAGAGCACCAGGCCTCGGGTGCTAACGCATACTACAATCGTAACGTTTGCTCCTTTTGAAACCTCTTTTGCAATTTCGACGATTTTGCAGGTCCAATTAAAACGCAAGCTTAGGATTGAGTATTTGATTGTGTTGGAAAACAAATGCCCAAAACTGTAATTAAAAGTAGAATTTTCTGTTTGATGTCTAGGACTTGCATACCGGAGGTGTGACAACAACGGAACGTGGGAGCTGGCCACAGCCAACAAGACGTGGGCCAATTATAACGAATGTGCAAAATTCCTCTACCATTACAACCATAGCCATGAAAAGGTGAGATATGTCTCTTCGCCATTTCCATGCTCATTGTCACAGTTACAGTGTCTTCCTCCATAATAGCTTTTGTGAATGCATCAAATCCATTTGAAATATTCAGCCTTTTAGGCAACTGCTGCACCATTTTATATATATAGACGAGAAGATAATGACAGGATGGCAATGTGGTTGCTTTGTGATAATATGAGGCTTCAATTAACTAAATGGAGCAGTGCCATATTGTCTGAATTGCAAATGACAAAACGTATTAGAAAGCAATGCCAATCATGACTGAACTTCACAGGCGACTTCACAGCAAGTACACACTGATAATAAGAAATGTAGAGGAGTCCATGTCCTGCTGCTTTCATGGTGATGATGTAACCAGACTACAAGAAGTCCTTTAAATCAACATATTTCTTTAGATTTCTGGGTTGTTTTTCTTTCTTTCTTTTATAGATTCATCTCGTGTAAATGCTATAAATGTATATGCAATAAACTATCAAAAGTATGCAGACAGCTGAACATCCACATGTGATGAATTTAGAAACCTGGCTCAATGCGAGCAAATCCCTGGAGCCAGGTTTCGAAATGTGACATTGAGATTGGGCACAGATGATTGGTGATAAGAACCGGCTCACAGTTGGCGCTCCAGCTTCTCCCAGGTGTCCTCAAGGTGTTTGATGGGGTTCAGATCAGCACTCTGCTTTCAATCTAGTCTTTTCACACCAAACTCAGACAGCTATTTCTTTATGGACCTCACTGAAACAATATGTGACCACACAGACGGAGGTATTGTCATTGTAATATCATTGTGTGCTACAACTACAGCATTATTATTCTCTTTCAACCCGAACCAAACGATGGAAAATAGCTGCAGAATAAGCACAAGCAAAGTACTTAGTGTGTATGTTTTGTGTTTCCGGCTACATTCTTGAATAGTCTGAGGCTAGTTGTGTGATGTAATTGTATTTATTTATTGTTATTTGATGTTTTGATGATTGAAGAACACAGTTATTTCATAATTACAGTAGCACAGCTAATATGGGGATGATTCCTTGATTCATGCCTGACCCATCACTCAAACATATCCTCATACAACAAAAGTTATTTTATAACTTTTCATGCGATTTTCTATGAATCCAGCAACACGAGGCAACACAACTACTTGGTTAGGTTAAGGAAAAGAGTGTGGTTTGCGTAACTTAAGTACAGTAGTTACGTCAATGTTGACTTCTGGTTTCAACAGCATTCTCCTGGAAAGTACTGTGTTTTTGGATCCCGACTTTATTTGCTCTTTATACTATGTTACCTGTCCTGGCTCACGATTACCTGAGTTGTATACGAATTGAAGTGCATTACTTGAACAGGAGAACAGCCTCCATCAGTAGCCATTGTTCCCATGTTGTGTTTTGTAACATTATGCAATACAATGGTCTTACATTTCACACACGCAGAGTTTTGCTACAAACGCAGCGTCAGCACAACTTACATAAAGCAAGCCGCATGATTGTGGAAGACCACTAATGTTCTAATACCTAAACATTATAATTACGCTCAATCATCTGTAATATAAAATCCGAACATAACCATCATGTGAGAGTCAAACCTCAGATCATAAATACCATAGGCACTGACATCACCATCACACCACGGCGCATGTTGAGAAAATTGTTTTCCTAAAAAAAGCAAGGCAACCTTTTACTACCATCATCCCCATGTGACTGACAAAGGTAGACGTGACCCTGATTGCTGTATTGTTCTCAGTTTGTTTCTCTATCACTGTATGAGGGTTGGATGTCAGAACGTAACACTGGTGGTGAATAGGACTACTGGGTATTGTAAGAAAAAGCTAGAATGACTATAAATGGAAACACAGCTCTCACTCAGCCGTTAGTGTGTACACGCTTTTCTTGTATAAGTAAAAATTGCATTATGTGCAGTAATGTTGCTGACTCTTAAGGAATCTTTATGGTGTATTTATTTTAATTATGGTCTTGAAGTATTTGAATAATCCGGAATATAAAACATTATTTATGCCTATAAATGAATGAGGTGTATTATTATTGTATTAGATGTTAGTGGCTCTGCAGTGGTTACAGAACGTTTTGTACTTTGCCAGTAGGGGACAAAGAGAAAGAGAGCAATCAGTTGATTCATTGATTTGATTTTGACTCATTTTTTGTCATCAAACGATACAAACAGCAGCTGTATGTCCCACATACATTTTCCTCTCTGCTGCTTGAATGTGGTGCAGAGGATGTGGGCATTACCTCATCATGGCGCCCTTCAGTTTCTTTCTGACTTCAGATGTTTATGTTGATGGGCTCCCTTGGGAGCGGTTGCAGCAGTTCATGACAAATACATGTGCACGAATGAAAGCCCCACACAGCACAACTGCCATGCCGCAGACCACCACCACAACTTAGACACTCGTTTTTTTGGCACAGGAGCCTGATGCTAAATGATAACAGCAGTGGAGTATCTGGTTACATCACACCGGGCTCTTGGCCCCTGCAGTATGTTGACGCACAGAAGGTCTGGTTAGTGGCTCTCCTCTGGCTGCCTGCTCACGACTGAAAGATCAAACTTCCCCATCCAGCTTTTCTCAGCTCTGCCACCCATGTCAAATGTTGTTTCCATCAGTAACTTCTGGGTGCCTGGGACATTTCTGTCAGCAGGTTGCAATGGCACATTTAAAAGTTTTGATATTTTTGGGGAAGAGATGCCAAATCTAGTGCGAACGTTATGAAAACATGCTTGTTGTAATAAAAATCACTTGCCTTTAAGTAATATGGTCACTAAAATTTTAACTTGTTGTAATGTTACAAAAGCACAAATCCTTATGCTTAAAGGTTCAATGTATAATTCAGAGCCACCTGCACCTCTAAACTGGGTCCATGCAATCTCTAATGTTCATAATTTAGTTGTAGTAGTTTGGCATATTTATCGCTTTCTAATTTATTCTTTATATTATGTATTGTATTTACCGGTACTCCTGTGTAATGTGTCTGTCAGTCAGTCAGTGGGCAAGAATATGCAAAATTCGACAAAACTGTTAAAACTCTGAGAGCCGGTCAAAAAACACTGCGATCTTATAATCTTCACGTCTTCATGTGTTTACTGGGGCACTAATGTTAACCGGGGCTGCAGTCTGTGTGACGTTAGGTTAGTTTGTTTATTGGACTAAATCCAAAGTGGCAGAAACTAGAAAACGACCCGCACATTGGTCCCGTCTTCCCGGTGGCAGTGCAGTGTTGTAATATTTACAAGCGAGTCAGACAGCTGAACTTCTTCTCCCTCTGGTATGAGGGCAGACTGCAGCTACAGCGACTCACTATCACCTCTAGAGGAACAAGTGGTATTACAAGACTGGACGGAGCGGCGCTAGCTGTTAGCATGCTAACTTCAGTAGATATCTCTGTAACACAACACATGTCTTCGACATCACGTCAACACTGTTACCTCTTCACATTCTGTTGATAATGTTAGTTTAATGTTTTAAGTTTAAATTCCTGCATATCTGACACATTGAACTTTTAACTTTTATCCATTTTGCAGCCCTGTTGATGTTCTAACAAACTGCGCTCTTCCAACAGGACGTCTTTCACCGCCTGTATCTGATCTACACAGTGGGGTACTCCATCTCTTTGGGATCACTCATGGTTGCCGTCGTCATCTTGGGATATTTCCGGTGAGTCGATGTTGTCACTGGAAATGTTCCAGTTAATCCTTTCAACCACAGAGGCTCCCAAGAGCGGGATTTAGATACACGGTCGCAAATGAAGGGAGAGCCAGGGATCGAAACGGAGTGTAAAGGTTTACTGTCATGATGGCACAATGAAATTGTCTTATCAGTCGCAAACAAACAGTGTAGCAGAAAGCCTTTTAATTTCATGATGGCTTAATGGCTTTATCATGAAATCATTCAGTTCGCCGTAGCTGTATAAGCATGCAATGGAGTATACTTTGCGTCACGGCAACTACATAAAGCATGCAAACTGAATCAAACATTGCCTTTGACCTTTACTTTGACTTTTAACAGACTATGATATGTCTACCTTTGAAGAAGAATCTGCCTCCGGGCTTTCAGTAACATACGCTCCATTCTCTGACATTTAGTTTCTTTGTTATTTTCATGGTGTTCAGGTTTAGATGACAAACAACCAAAGCTTAGATATTGATTTTTGTTATTCCACCAAGCTTACAAAGCCTTTTGCTTCCCTCCACTGAAACAAATAAAGAAGATAAGGAAGTTCTTTCAAAGATGGGAAGAATTGAGAGTAAAATGCTAAGTTATTGCATTTGAACAGCTTTGCTTCTCCTATTGTAGGAGTGTAAGAGATAAAGGGATGAACCATAGATGCTGTATATATATCAGCCTTCTCTTACCCCCCTCTTGCATTAATGACAACAGTGCTTCACTGAAGAAAAACCCTAAAACAAGGTTTAGTTCATATTTCAGGGCACATTTGTTATTATTTGCTTATTTTGTTGAGCATGGGGAGTATCAGGAATCGATGTCAAGGCACTGTTTACTAATGTTCCTAACAGCGTGACTTAACATACAGGCAGGCAGTCAGACAGCTTTAGGAACACTCCCAACTGGCACCAGGAAATCTATGGGCCAAATGAGTTTAATAAGTTATCCCATGGGCCCTTCTGACATTCATGCTCTGTGCTCCGGAGCACTCCAGCCATGTCTCCCCTTCAACATGTCAGCTTTTAGACAGGAGAGCTCATAAATGTTTTCCAGGGAGAGAAAAGGGATATTTCACATTAGCAGTTGTGTTCAGAGTTTTTCACCAGGGAAATGTACACTAGATTAGTTTTTCTCTTTAAATCAATAGCTCTCTCAGGGTAGTTTGTCAAATATTCAGGTCATTAATGAGGCTTTAGAAGAAGATGGTTAGCAGTAGGTTATTTTATTTAGACTTGGCTTTTAGAAGATATAAAAAAATTAATGAACATCGAGTTATTTGATCTTTTTCTATACTTTTTCGACTTTGTAACAACGTAATGTTTACAGCTATTCATCCAGCAACCTAATTCCAATACTGGAGCATCACCCCTAAGGCAGTAAACGCTCAGACAGGATGTTTTGGAAGAACTTTTGACAGATAAACTTGTGCTTGTCTGGAAGGACATTTGCATGCTTTTCTCAACACATGCTTGCAATTTTGTTTTTACAGCTCACTTTGAGCCGCGCAATTCAATATTTGTACGTTTCAGGCCCCTAAATCTCAAGAATGTGTTATAGTCAGCGTGGAATTCAGCTGGCTCTAATTAGGATGGGTATTGTTGGTGTGTGTGAAAATACTTACACACACTTACATGAAGGTGTGCCCACGCACACACACACACACAATCTTCAAAGGATCTATCGTTTGACCTTGCCGCGCTTGTTTGTTTCCTCCCTAGACGATTGCACTGCACCAGGAACTACATCCACATGCACCTATTTGTGTCCTACATGCTCAGAGCGATCAGTATTTTCGTGAAAGATGTTGTGCTCTACTCTGGATCAGCCTTAGAGAACATGGAACGAGTCACAGTGGAAGACCTCAAGTCCATCACTGAGGCTCCGCCAGCCAACAAAACACAGTTTGTAAGTACACCAGCACTGCACACTCTGTCCTTAAAGAGAAACAAATAGAAGTAAAATCACTCACTGAAAATATCTTTTAAAGAGGATTTATATGTTATAACAAGACACATGTACTTTTTTTTTTAATGTGACATGCAGTATGCAGTCGAATTATGTAGAAGCCATTTAGCCAAGAATCAGTTTTTCTCCAAAGTCATAACAGGAATCATCCTCGTGTGATTGTGTTACATGCAAAGATAATTTGACTTGTCGTGTAGTTTGGCGGTAAACGTTCTGCTTCCAAAGAGGAAGTGATATTTTGCAAAGTCTCACCTGCTTTTCCAATGCTAGAGCAAATAAACGGCACTGTTTGTCACCACGCCAAGCTTTTACTAGGCCTCCAAGGCTTTCCCTTTCAGAGTCAGGTAAAAAGAAATTGGGTAACGACTTTAGTATTTATCATGCACGCTTTAATATGTAAACAAACAGTTTGCGCCATATATTTTGTGGACACTTACAGTATCCTGGCTCTCCAAATTGAGTGATACTGGATTAAAACTGCATCATTAAAGTAGGTGATATATATACGACGCAATTAAAGAACAGAAATGTTTGTGCCTTTTGCTTTCTGTATACTGTTGTGTGTTCCACAGTGTATGTAGCAAACAAGCATCCTGATGAACATGGAAATTGGTCCTTTTTCAAAACCTTTTGGGCTTTATCCTAAAATGACTGTAGATATGTCAATAAGAATGTAAAGTCTGTGTAGATCTGGATAAATAGGTTGTAGACAGTGTTTAGTGCTAAGCTTAGGTTGAATTATTTACCCTTCATTTGCACATTTAATTTAATTTGCTGACTTTGACTGTACAGTCATCATAATTTGATCAACCCGTCTGACTAAACAAATGTATTTTATGTCCTGAGCATCTGACAGGAATTTAATAAGCGGCAGAGTAAGAAAAAAAGAATATGATGATAAAAATGTCCAAATGTCCCCGTGACAAAACCCCTGCAGTAGCCCAACAATGCTTGTTAGAATACAAACTGATGAGAAAAGATAGAGATGACAATTATAAGAAAGGTAATCAGTATGGAGAAAAGGAGGGCTGAGAGGAATTGGTTTCTAATAATCATGGCGTGACAATACAGCAGCAACAGCTGAAGCTGGACAACAGTGACTTTAAGTGAAGCTGAATCGATGGCTGACTAAATTAGTATTGACTTCTGGGACTTCTACACATTCTGTCAAAACTAAAAGAAAATGAAAGGTTTTTTTTGGGGACGTTCCTTATCCGAATTGAATTTCTCCAAAAGACAGATTGTGGATATAGGGTTAGGGTTAGGGTTAGGGTTAGGGTTATGGGCTATTTAAATCAAATTGACTTGCATAGACTTGATTTATTCTCTGTTTAAACAAAAACAATCTATATCAAGACCAAATCAAAATGTAATGTTGTATATTAAAGGCACAGTTCTAAGATACTCGTTTGGAAAATGTTTTTAAATTATTTTCAATTTAACAATAGCAATAGCACTTTTAAACATGAGCTCAGAATAAAGCTTTGGCTTAAACGTGAAGATGATGGCTCAACACTGAGAGAAATAACAGCCACTAATCCCATTTAAAATATGTAAATCTTTGTATGCAAATCACTACAATTATAGTCCTCACAGGCTCTGTTCACGCTCAGCAAGAAAATGCTTTTTTATATACTGATTATTGAACGCTGTATGTTTGAAACTCTACCTCACTTTCTATCTAATCAAAGTGATGTTTCGACAGTCTCCAACAAATACAAGGTTGTGTCTGGCAGAAGTAGATGGTCAGCAAAGATGGAGGTGTTCAGTGGTGAAGTAGTGAGGCGATTGATTCATCAATGCCAGGAGCATCTCTGTATTTTAAAATCAATGCATTGACACGTGCAGGAAGCCAATTTAAAGATCTGAAAACTGGAGGGACGTTATCCACTTTCAAGGTCTTTCTCGGTCCACTGAGGTCTCTAGCAGCAAAAAGTGATCGAAAAGTGAGACTTTTTTGTTGGTGCGGGTATTGATTAAGTCTGTTGTTTGTTTATAGATTGGCTGCAAGGTGGTTGTGACCTTATTCTTGTACTTTCTTGCGACAAATTACTACTGGATCCTTGTGGAGGGTCTGTACCTCCACAGCCTCATCTTTATGACCTTCTTCTCAGACAGAAAGTATCTATGGGGATTTACTCTGATTGGATGGGGTGAGTTATGTTTTATTTAAATTCTACGCATGCACGTGATTACAATATAAGTAGTGGACTCGCACCATGCGAATTAAAACATTAAATATGTAAGGTATTTAATTCATGGTCTAATTAGCTGCTGTCAAATCTCTAATTATGTATTTTATAAGTAGGTGAGGACAATGGAGAATGACTTGTGTCTGTAAAAACATCGCATGAATATGGGCTTTACAGTTCCTGCATTGTACACACTGTGCGTATACGTTACATAAGCACAGCGCATACAATGTGGATGCTGTGCTACCCGGGTTCTACCAATATGGGCAAATTATGGATTTATAGAATCATTCTTATAGTGATGGCTTTTTTATCAAAACAATTTTAATCTGTTTTATTCTATTTCTCAGGAGTACCAGCTATGGTTGTGACAGTTTGGGCAACTATGAGAGCCACGTTTGCAGACACAGAGTAAGTGATCTGTATAAAAAGTATTAGATTAGATTAGATTAGATGTATTGTCCCCAGGGGGAAATTCATTTTCACGGCACTGTACATGTACACAGTATACATACAATATACAACGAACAACACAGAAGACAAACAGCACCACACATGACAGGTATACAGGTACACACACTCAGCGCGGCCTGTTGTTTAAGGCAGCAATGGCTGCGGGGATCAGGCTACCTGCGCCCGGATGGCAGTGGGTGCGAGGTACTGATCGTACACATATTGGTACATTTAGAGATGTAAGTACATTTTGTGTCAGCAGTTTAATTCTGCTGGTCATCTGGATGTGGTATCTGTAGCAAGCCTCCTTCAACAGATATGCATATCCATACCAGGCTGCAGCATTTCACACAGATTTACGTTTCAAGAAGTCTAAAAATGTGGTATTCTTCACAGTTCCTGTTTACCAAACATGCCATGAACTGTAGCAAAGCTTGAGGACAGGTTTAAAAGATGAGAAGAATTCAAGTGGATTCACCTTTTTAGAGAAAAAACTGCCTCTAACCAACTTGGCGGGCCCCTTAACCCCTTCTCACGGAGACTATCGGTAGTCTCCACATTGGTACTGTACCACAGTCAAACATTGAGGATTCTGGTGCTGAGAGCTTACGGCTAAGCTGGTACCCAGCAGCTGTCCAGTGGAAGTAAACCACATGTTTCACTTTTCATTTAGCGGGAGAGCAGCTCCACTCTGTGCCTTTTCGGGCAGGAAAACAAACCAAGCATGATAGTAACCACAACTAAATGACGTGTATCTAGATTAGACCACGTTACTTATTACTGACGCACTATCAATGCTTTTTGTCCACAAATCTGTGAATTTTGCCACTAAAGGCCACCAAAATAGGGGGTATAAAAACACAAAGGAGGTTACCTCAGTGTCCTCATTGATAGCTGGATCCCTAGTTAACCACGTGTGGACGAAATGAACACATTTTTTCTTATTTTACTGCCATGGGGTAAATTAAAAAGCTTTTTTCAGAAGTGTGAAAGCCCTTGAACATGAAGGGGGCTTGATGTGGAAATGACCTGAATTAATTTCTCTATGGTTTCGTATTTACTTGTCTGAAACCGTCAGATCAATACGGCAGAGGGGCGTGAATGTGTTGTCTAAATCCTATCATTTCGTGAAACGATGTCAGAGATCATTAGAGACACCAGTGTGGATCCTGGAACATTACACCTGGCAGCTTGATTTGTACTCGTCTCTTGCTGATCTTTGTTATGTTGTTGTTTATCTTCTGCAGGTGTTGGGACTTGAGTGCAGGCAATTTGAAATGGATATATCAAGTGCCTATTCTGGCGGCTATAGTGGTGAGTATGCTCTCACTGCTTGTACATTTCCCCTGCTGAGTAAGAAATAACAGTGTTGAACTGCACCTGTGACATTACAGCTGGATAACATCTTATTATGTTTGCAATCACACTTACTGATATCATTATCTTTCTATTTTGTCTCCAGGTTAATTTTATGTTATTTCTGAACATCATCAGAGTCTTGGCAACTAAGCTACGAGAAACAAATGCTGGCAGGTGTGACACAAGACAACAGTACAGGTACTGAGTTCAAATGTGCAACATTCTGCTCCTCTTCATTCATCATATGGTGTACTATATGTGTCACTGCCAGCGTGATTAGACCATGAATGTATTTACTCTGTTTGCATTTGCATCATGAGAACAAATGAACCAAAGTAAGGCCGCAACGTTTCGTTATTATCATCACCTGGTCAGTCAGAATGTTTTCATTTAAAGATTTAGGCTATTAAATGATGAAAAATACCTATTACAATTTTTAAGCGTTGTTTTCAGTTACTCTTTAAGCTTTATAAACTGTATAGTATTTTGTCAAGCTTATGAAATTTATGAAAGTTTTGTTACTGCTTACAGAAAACTGTTGAAGTCCACGTTGGTGCTGATGCCACTCTTTGGTGTCCACTACATCATATTCCATGCCATGCCGTACACAGAGGTGTCTGGAGTTCCTTGGCTGATACAGATGCACTATGAGATGCTGTTCAACTCCTTCCAGGTAAAGCTGCTGTGGTAGAAATGTCTGAAATGCTCATTTAGCCCTGAGAGTCCCCATAAATATAATATTGTATCCTTTCAAATTGAACAAATCTAACGACCTGATCAGGATTTTACAAGTGTAAAAGATTGCCAACCTCTCCGAAGAATACTGAGTTGCCTATCTTCTATAGCTGCTTACTGTTGGGATATTTGGTTGTGGTTAGATCTTAATCAAGATAAAGATGAGAGAGGGAGGAGAGGATGGCTGATTATTTAAAACACCATTCAACATGTTTAATTATACAGCTAAAATGTCATGTTTACTGGCCTGAAAATCTTTCTCTACTCTTTTCCAGGGATTCTTAGTTGCAATTATATACTGCTTTTGCAATGGGGAGGTAAGCACTCAGTTTTGCATTTTACACCAAGAACTCTTGCTTGATCTTTAAGCTCCTACATGGCTAATTAACTTATTATCTTCCAAGGTGCAAGCTGAGATCAAAAAGTCCTGGAGCAGAAGGACTCTGGCCCTGGACTTCAAAAGGAAAGCACGGAGCGGCAGCAACACTTACAGCTATGGCCCGATGGTGTCACACACCAGTGTTACCAACGTCACTGCCAGAGGACCGCTGGCCCTCCACCTCACCACGAGGCTGGGACCGGTGCCTGTGAACGGGCACAGGAACCTCCCCGGGTACGTTAAGAACGGCTCTGTCTCTGAGAACTCTATACCCTCATCAGGACAGGAGCTTCACATTCCTGATGAGGAGCATTCGGCTCACACACGGCCCTGCGAGAACGAGAAACCTTCACCTGTGGTGGAGGAGGAGAGGGAGACAGTCATGTGACCTCCAGGCCGCTGTGTGTGTGTGTGTGTGTGTGTGTGTGTGTGTGTGTGTGTGTGTGTGTGTGTAGTGATAAAAACTGGAAGAAAATCATGAAACAGTCTCAGGATGGTCTGAAGGGGGACGACTGCATGCAACACTGCCAGTTTCAAGCCAGGACATTGCCGACAGATGAGGCTCAAGGCATGAAGGTGTATCACTTTTGTGAGCTGAGCCGCCTTTCAATGAGGGATGATGACCCTCAGAGTTCCCTCAACTCTTTCACCAACCACCTGCCACAGTGAATGTGCAAAAGGATGAAAACGGACTGCTGTTTCTTATTTCTTTTCCACTTCCACAACAAGTTGTTTTCTTGATTTTGGTTTCCTTTCTTGTGCATAAATCAAACTGGAGTAAGTTACAGTATTTGCCAGGAACAGCCTTAATCACATATGTAAAGCCAGGGGGATTTTGAGTGTACTTAGTGACACATGTGGGCAATTTCAACAGCAAGTCTTCGGATTAAGTCAGCGTGATTAGACTAAGTAAGTGTAGGGTCATCTTAAAAAACTTTTAATGCTACTATTTTGAGGCATCTGTTCATGCTTTCTGGCATGGTATCTCATTTGTTTTGCATTGACGTGAATCCACTTCAGTGTAAAAGGGAAGGTACTCAGGTAATTGAAGTCCTCTGTTGTTGCACACCTATTTTTATACTTTTAAAGTGGTGTTTTTCGCTTGGTCAGCATTTCTCTGAGGGTGTTGGTATGTAATATAAGGCTGTGTTCATTTTTTAATTTTATTTTTCATGTTGTACAGTTTCTGCAGTTTAGAAAAACCCAGTATTCATCTCTCTAATTACAACAGATTTCAAACAGTTCAAATGAATGTTTCATATTCAAATTGTCTCCAAAAATACCCTGTCTCATACATACACACACACACACACACACACACACACACACACACACACACACACACACACATGCACGCACAACATGATGCCAAAGTAAGAATATCTCTTTTTGAAGACTGCCTCCGTCTTCAGCGTTGGAGTCAGCGTTAGTTGAGGTAAAGAAGGACTTTATTAAAAGGTATCATATGTTCCCACACAGTTTTCGAAGCACGAGACCCCTTTTAAAAACACAGGGTTCAGGTAACGCTCATATATTCCAGTCGAATGTTAATTAAATGAGGATTCCAAGGAAATCTCAAATTCCGCTGGAATTCCAAGAGTGACATTTGTGGTGGATATGAAGGAAAAACCCAGAAATGAATAACACACATTCATTTTTACAGATGGTCCAGGGTTATGCTGCTTTTTGATGTATATACAAGTCACAATGTTTACAAAGATCAGAAATACATTCTAATTGTGAGCTAATAGTGTTCATGTGTTATAAAGCTATTTCAATGTTTTGTTTTTTTCCATGTCTGTTTACGGAATGTTTGCAATATTGCAATATATATTGCCGGATATATTTACAGGTGACAGAGGGCATTTAAACTAAACTAGCATTTAATGAAGCATTCCGCAAGATATTTTATTCTCTGTAAATTGTCATTTACAGCACTTGGATTGCTGGTTAGGTGACATTATCTGTTATACCAAAGAGAAAAGGCGTGACACGCTGCGAGAGAAAAAGTTGTTTTGCAGTATTTCTTTGTATTTTCATCCACCATCTTGTTTACGATGACCAAAAGTCTTAAAATCACCATCTCTCAAAAAAAAAAAGTATCTGCTACTGGTAGTTAGTGTCGGGAAATGTCAAGATAAAAGTGTTGAGAGCGCCCACACAGATTGAAGTTTCTTTAAAAATACTAAGATTCATTTAAGTTTCAAATCCGTCGCTTAGTAACAACGCACCGACACCATTAATATTGAAGGCAGTTGTGTTGCTCTACTTGGACTTTGGTCTCAAGTGCTAAATATGTTGCTATTTGGTTTGGACGAATATATCTGATGTGATTTAGATCAGATTCAGCTAAATAGAGTTATACCTCACATTACTTTTCCTTAGTGACCAAAGCTAATATTATACCCATATTTCTTTACATCTTTACAATAGTGATCCCCAGGATCCCTTGTCCATCCTGCTGTTTTGTTCTTTTATTGACTGCAAAATGACTGAATCACGCTCCCAGTTGTTTCCCACCTGATGCTACATCCATTAAGGTGTGTGCTTGAGTTCGTTTTAAAAGGTTAAAGCTTGGCTTGCTCCAGTGTTTTCCTACAAGTCCGTCCAGCAGGTTTACACTGCATCTAAAGTTAATTCACATTTTTACTAAATAAATCAGACAACATCACAAACCGTCTCCCCTGTTTTCCCATCAAGTAGATTTTTAAAGGATAAGTCTGGTAATATCCTATTATGTTTCTTATCCTCAACAAATCCCATGAAAATACAGAGAGTGTCGTCTCATATAGCTTATTCCTCTGCGTCATACACCTCTAGTGTTGACTAAAAATGATTAAAAACGCAATACGAAGGCTGACTGCATCACTACGATCACTGTAGTTCATTCACGAGTCAATCTCACAAACACCTCTTGGGTGCGTAAATACTCACCAGCACATCGAATGTGTAATAATCTGCAGCTAATAAATAGTCTCCAACAAAAACAAAAGTGCGATTTACTCTTGTTTGAGTAACGTTTGCTAAAAGTTACATTGCTGTGCTTTTTATTGAAATTACGTAGGCTTTAAAAACATGAATATATGTAACCTAAATATTTAGAAAGAAATGAGAGATGGTTTGGGTCTTTTCATAGCAATAGGAAAAATATACAACAATCTACAACAACCAACAATTAGCAGTGGAAATCTAAGAAGTGCTTTTTGGACCCAACTTGAACATTTCCATGGGGATCGGTCATTATTGTGACTTGCGGTTGAGTGTATTGACTACAACACTAATTACAGGTGGCTGCAGGCCACCGTGATGGAAAGAGGAAAAGACTGAGGGAGATGGAAACCGCTGTCACTTGATAATACAGTATCATATTATCTCTAAAGATTTTTTTTAATATTTAACTGGATCCTTTTAGCTGGTATTTAGTGCATCACTCACAACTCTGGAGATTTGTACGCCCTTCAGGAGAACAGTTGTACAGTATTAAAAAATGCAGTTGACTGAGATGGTCGTTATGTAACTTCTGTGTAAGACAGTTTTTTATTAAAAAAGTGGCCGGTATCGGAACATGAAAATTGTTTATAAAAAAATATATGTGGAGCACTTTAATACCCTATTATACAGTAATTTGTTCTGATTGTATCATGTAAAATGATTGTGTGTTGGAATCATGTGTACAATAAGGCCAATAATCATAGAGCTAATGTTGTAATTCATTGTTTTCAAATACCTCTCATGTGTGTGGTTGTCTTTTATTTATCTCGTGCCGAAAAGTGGAGTCAGCGTTGGTCTTCATGCTTTAGATTACAGTATGTGGGCCGTGTTAGCTAAGACGCATTTCGCCTTCTCATCACTCTGTAGTGACTTAGGGCACGTTGTAGATATCAGTGTAAACTTAGAATAAAATAGTACGGTGTTTTCTGGTATCTAATGTTAATCAGTGAATTGTGAATAAGACAATAAATCTGTAATTTTACTGTACTCTGATATTCTTGCAACTTTCATGATTCTGAAGAAGACAAAACATGAATTTCTTAAATATAAGCTTTTTGTTTATTTCAAATACAATATAGAAAATTTCATCATAGAAAAAAGTGTGCAAAATGCTTGCAGTGAAAAATATGAAATGATCTTTTTCTGCGTTTGTCCATGGAAAGCAGAGCTCACTTTTGAGCTTTCTTGGCTCCCCCTTTAGCTCCTGCTTTGCCTCCTTTTTCTCCTTTGCCTCCTTTTTCTCCTTTACTTCCTTTATCCCCTGTGTCTCCCTTCTCTCCAGATTTCTTCCCTTTGCCTTCACCACCTTCTTTCTTGGATGCTCCCTTTTCACCCTTTTCCCCCTTCTTTGTTGATGCATCCTTTTCATCTCCTTTCCCTTCTTTGGCAGCCTTGCCCTCTTTCTTGCCCTCCTTGGTCTTCTTCTCTCCTTTATCAGCATCCACTTTCCCGGAGACTGTTGTCACCTCTTCTTTTACTTCCACTTTTGCAGCTGCAAGGAAAACAAAACAAAAAGTATCATCTGGGTGCTGCCTCTAATGCTAATTGGAAAGGAGAATTTAATCCAATAGAATGCCGGGCTAAGTAGGTTGCATGTAATGAAGACACATCTGTTTCTATCGGTATTAATAAGCATGGTCTATTTATTCTTTGAATTGCTTTCAAATTAGATTGTCTTCGCTTTCGGCATGAGGACTTTAGTGTGAGAATACAGAGATTCTTCTTTTCAACATTATTCCGTTGGTGACACCCTGAGGACGTATACAGCTAACAGAAGTAGTGAGGATAAGGATGGAGATTAGAAAAGTACATTTAAGCAGCAAGTACAATTAATGTAATATATACAATAGAATATCTCATCCAGACTTAAAGGAATAGTTTGACATTTTGAGAAATGTGTTTCTTGTTGATAGTCAGATGAGAAGTTAGTTACAAATCTGTTACAAGTCTGTATGAACAACCGCTCGCGGTAGGGTTAGCTTAGCATAAAGCATAGCATAGGTAACAACATAAAGACTGGAAACAGCTAACCTAGCTCTGTCTAAAGGTAACAAAATCTGCCTGTAAGCTTTTTAATACCTTATATCTTGTTTGTTTGATTGTGTAAAAATGACACATTGCAGAATAGCATATTTCCCAAAATATCAAAACTATTGCTTAAAATTCTCCATGACTGACATTTTCTTTGAAAATACCTCAATGTATATATGCAAACATGTTGTTAAAGCAAGTTGCCTGCATGTGGAAACAGTAAATGTTCAAAAGAGCCTGCAGCTTTTATTTTTTATACATCTAGCCATGTTTCATTTAATTTAATGTCTGTTTGTTTAAAAAAAAAAAATCATGTAAACTAAAAGTAGCCTTTGAGAATGAATCAAATCCAATTTCCAATGCTAATTAATTTCTTGGAAAATTTGAGCCAAAATATACACAGCATTTTCTTTTAGGCATCACATTCGACAGACCACTTTTCCACATGAAAGCTGCACCTCTAACAAAAGAGCTGACAACAAGCTAACAGGGTCCAACAGACCCCCGATAACACATGGAACGGCCTTTAGGCAAGAGTTAACAAACTTCATTTGATATATATCAACAAGAAACATTGGTGTGATTTTACACTTCAGCAACTATTTATCTATTTAAAAACTGAAAATTGCTCAAAGGACAGACAGTTTGTTTGCGGCTTCATGGATTTTTTTCTCAAGGAGCAAAGCAAACATTTCCTAGGTGCTTTACAAATGCTGCGGAGACACTGGATACACAAACGCAGGCCAAGAAACCAAATGACAAACACACACCAAATGTCAAAAGATGCCAGAGGGGGTCAGAGGAAATTGAAATTATTTCGGTCCTGTGTTTTCCTGTGTTGGGTGAATCCAGCTGACTTAAAATAATCAACCAACCATCAGAATGTTTGTGAATAGATTTCTTTGTGTTTCGACTGAACTCTGAAACCATCTTACACACTCTTATCCTCGTGCGTTTCTCCTCCACTCATCAGCTCCTTTATGTTTCCTTTATTTGTATTTTATTGTTTCTTTATATTGCCTACCAGTCTGATTTAGACACAACTTGGAGGGATGCTGCATCAGTGCAATAGGTTAAAGTCTGCGTTGGTGATGGGAAAATGAAGAGCAGTAATTAAATGTCAGAATTTGACATTGTTTGACATTCACATTGTTCCAATTTTGGTTAAATTTTGAGTGCTGGTGCCATGAGTCCTGTTGTTTACATAATGTGTGGTAGAGGAATAATTAAAGGTTAACATTGCCCTCTACAAAAGGCCTTGACCCTCACACCGCCATTAAATGTTAAAAGTTCAGCTCAGATACCGCTGGGAGAATTTTTGATAAAAACTTGAGGGCACAGGGCATTTTGACATTGTGGCATTTCAAAAGAAATCACAGCTCTGACAACTGACACATTTGAAAATGTAAAAGGAAGTGATGTTTCAGCTAGCAACAAGCCGTCTTACTGATATAATACATATTGCCAGTTTTATAAAAAAATAAGCTTTTTCTCCTGAGGAACACAACCTACAAAGCAGGACTTGTAGCCAGACCAAATTCCTTTTCACAAGTCCGTCACTCATCAGTTGGCGTGCTGTGAACCTCAAATGACCTTTTCCTTGTTGCCCATTTGCAACTATAGTGGACAGACGTGTGAGTGTTTGAGTTGTTAACAACAACAGCTGCAACGGATCTGTGACACTGAGAACTTCTTCATTTTCAGCTACTTCAAATCGTGCAATTTCATCAGACATGTGAACAAACATGTCCGGTGGGAGTTGATGGTGAGATAAGTGAAGGTAGCAAAAAGGCGCGATTGATTGACAGCTCTGTCTTTGAGGTCGTTGTATTTAATATTTGAGAAAGTGTTTGTGAGGGAGTGAGGGGTGATAGATAGAAACTAAGCCTGTGTTTCTTTCTTCTCTTTCTTAGACAAATATTGACTGTGAAGCTGGGAGGCTTCCTTTTCCAGTATTTTGTCACAGATGCTTTTAACAGCTGGGTAAGAGTGTGTAAACGAAGGATCAGAGAAAACACATATTACAGATTTTTACAACTGTGTGAAAAATATATTGCTGCACACATAAATAAGAGTGGGCATTTCTTGATCCTCATTTGTAACATTTAATTAACTGCTAAATTATATTTGGTCTTGTTTTTACTGATTGCTCTGGATTGTGTACAACTGCTTTGCATTCATTATTATTATTATTGTTATTTTATATTAAGACTTTTACTAGTGCATCATTCAACAACACTATATTCACTCTACATCCTCTGTACATGGTCATTTGGTTTGTCAGATATTATTACATATTTCATGTCAGTGTACCCTGAGCGTGACATAATCACTGGGGAAAAGCTGCAGTTTGCATATTTGCTTTACATTTATATTTCCCTCAACGTTAGTTAATCTAGAAGCAAACCTTACAGTATTGTTAGTTTGAGTTGGAGTTAATGGTTGAGAACAGCTAATAAATATGTTCATCCTCATTCTTTATAATGGCTGCAGTACCTCCCCTTCAGCCCCTCTCCCAGAGGCACAAGGTTGATTTGCTGTATAGTCACGATAGAGAATTTACTCTGATGCATATTAGACCAACTCTCTAGACTACACTAGTGATTGAAGAGATATGGATGCTCTCGCCAAAGTAGGATTAGCATGTGATACCCCCGCCCCCCTCCACAGCCCCATCCCCCTCTGAGGCAGATCTTATTTGACACAGTTATCATGCAAGAAAAACTTATTGACAGCTCAATGCTTTCTCTTCCACAATTAATTACTCAAGAGCCAATGAATGTATTTGTGCACATGAATGCATAATATATCATCTCGAGAAACAGAACAAGACAGATGTCAGTCCCTATTTATCACATTTCTTAACCTGAGAAAGCCAAAGCTAAGCAGCTGAGATGGCCTAAATATACACACAAGGCAACGCATGGAATTCCTGAGAGGGCGAAATAATGACTGAGAGAGAGAGAGGAGAAGAAAAGGACATTTAATTACAGATAACAATGTCGCTGACATCATGATCATATTTAATTTAGAGTCAATGATTTGCTTTATTCAAAGTTAACCTCAGGAGAGCAAACAGGCAGGTAGGGAAAAATACAAACACAGAGCTCAAACAGCATGCATTACCATGTTCGCTGTTTAAAAGTTAAAGCAATTTCTTCAAAGTTATCAAAGTCAAATGCTCTTGACATTTCCATGCGAATATGCACGAAGCAATACAATATAATCTATATCAAAAACATCTTAATAAAGATGATAACCAATCAAATACAAAAGTGTAAACTACACATGTCTAGCTGCCCCTAAATAATTCAATTGGCAAAATCATTACAATATTTTGTAGCCACAGTAAAAGCTGTATTTTCTACTGCACATACTTACTGCTGCAATACTCCGACTAAAATTGTGCTCTATTTTCTGGCTATAGTTTTTAAAAGTGATGTGGTAAGCAGTTGTTTGAGGGATGCAATCTTATTTGCTTTTCTCTTGAGGCAATAGCATTAAGGAAGGCCAGCTCGATGGGTGTCGCACGAAGAGCACTTTTAGAGTGGCTACCCACCAGCGTATACACTGTGCATTTTGAAGTCACTCAGCAAAGAGGAGAGTCTGAAGGTAGATAAGAGCAGAAAGAAAACGAGGGAAAAAAATCAGCCCGTCTCTGGCAAGGAGTGGGAGCTTTGTTGCTCCTCGCTGACCCTAACTACTGAGAGCTGGCTGCTGTTGGCACTTTGAGTTTGAAGCTGCTCAGAGACTGTCTGAACTGCAGAAGCATCTGGGGCAGCTGGAAGAAGAGAAGAGAAGAAACAAGAAGAAAAGACAAGACAAGAAAAGAAAAGAAAGAGTCGAGGAGAGAAGAAGAAATGTATTATGACAGAAGTTTTGAGATTTAAAAAGAAGAGACAGTAAAAATGTACAGTGGACAGCTGTCCAAGTGGCCTTAATCATAAGAGTCTTGTAAGAAATTCATGCTGGTATTAAATACACTTCTCTGCCCATATGTAAAGGCACAAATCCATTCTACAGCTCTACAAACAAAGAGTTTTTTATCCTGCTTTTCACGTCTCTAGGGTGTACTTTTGTGTAAAGCAATCACGGATTGGTCTACGGGGACAAAGTGTACTCTGTGTAGATTACTGAGGTCGCAGGACTTCATTTAATTAAAACAAAAGGTGGCACAATAGAAAACAATTAGAACCATTTCAGGAAATAACTTGTGTATCTCAGCTTGTTAATATTACCACTTTAATAGAGTCACATTAATATTGTAAATATATTAGAGAAAGGTACTTACATCCTGGGATCTCAGTCAGCTCATTAAGAGGTGGCACTGTCTCTAAAGTGTTGGCGTATTTCTTGGCAGCCTGTCTCTGCACGTTCCGTGCCTCGATTTCCTTTTTGGTTCTCGGAATTCGACATTTGAATATACAACAAAGGGTGATAACTGAAGGAGAGAGGGGCGGGGGACAAGGGCACCATGAGATTATTTGAATAGCACAATACCGACTTTTACATATAGTGCCTTTTGACGATCCGCTGACTTCTCATTTACAGCCAATATGACTTTTGCAATTGCTGTTTTTAGTGAGACACCAACAACTGTCGGGTGGATTTCCATGACATTTGGTATCCCCCTCAGGGTGAATTTCAATAATTAATAATTTGGATTTTTCATCTAGCAACTTCATCTGATTAAATGTTTAATGTGTCCAATTCACACCAGTAAAACAAATGGCATTCCCATCATCCTCAGCTGAACTTTGCGTTTGCTGCTAATCATCAAACGTTAGCATGCTAACATAAGGATCTAAGATAGTGAGCATGGTAAATATTATACCTGCATTACCATTGTAAGGATGTTAGCATGTATCTCAAAGCACATCTGTGCCTAAGTACAAATGCACAGAGCTGCTAGCATGGCTGCAAACTTGTTAAAATGCAGTTTTTAGTCTGCTAAGCTCTATTCCACTGAGACATCTAGAGCCCTTTAACTAACTAAAACTATCTGCATGGCTAGATATCACCAAAGGCAAGAGAGAACATATGTGTCTTAATTTGGGTTAACAGACCCTTTAAACAAAGGCCAAAGTTCTTCTTGTCGATTTTGTAACAAATCAAAAAAGTGTGTCACGTATACCTACATACCTACAAATACCTATGCCTACATAATTGCACTATGCAGAGCAACGCAATTATGTTCTCTCTCCTTATTGTACAGTTGTTGCTTGTATGACACACTTCTGAAAAACACCTCGCCTTTCCCGACATAATATCTGTATCATCTTACTATCTTGATAGTCACACTGTGGTCTCATAATTGCTTCTTTGGCCTGCAGTTATTTGTCACATTTGCAGTCTATATGAAGAATGGGTTTGTGGAGGTGTCAAAAAAAGATTTCATGACCAATACTCACTAACGGCTAAAATGAACAACGAAAAGATGGCGATGACCTGCCATAACCGCAGCCCCCAGAAAACCACGGACTCTGAGGTGATGGGGTCCGGCTTCTTTGGAGGATCTGTGGGCATAAACTGTGGGAGAAAAAAAAAAGAGACCAAGATTTTTTCAAGTATCTGCATCTGTACACCACAAATAAACCTTTGCACCTTTCATCCTCTGTGGGGGTCAATTCCATGATGTCATACTTTATTTTCTTATGGTTGTCAAATTCATTTTATTTATTCTCTTTCTGAATATTTAGATGTGTGATGTTTTAACATCAAGACCTAGGTCTACAAACGGCATGAGACCATGCCGCCTGAATGGGCGGATTTCTTTACTTTTTTTGTATTTTCCCAATAGTCTTAGATGTCTTAACGCACGACTGCACAGAGTTCAGTCAACAATGCCCTAAACACCTCTCTCTCCTGTGGATTAAGAAACAATAAGTATAAAAGCTGTAATAGTGCGCGTGTGTTAGATCGATGGCTTGGATCATTATTTTTGCTGGAGCCAGCAGAGCATTTGTTTACTGAAATAATCATTGTGAGGATTTCTCCCTTTCTCTGGATATCGATCACTTGATTGGATGATAAAGGGTTGCTTTGGAAACTCTATACATTGATCCATAATCCAACAAGCGAAGGATCAGGAAAAATGAAACTTATTACATTTGCTGCCTTCGCTGATAACACCATTATGTGGTGACATTTTCAAAATGTTCTAAGAATAACGCGACACGGTGATGAAGTAAACATTTCAGGACTGAGGCTCTGCAAGAAGTAATACAAGGGAATCATTTTTGCTTGAGTAGAAATGAACTCAAAATACATTTTAAAGTAACCATAAACAACAACAAGTAACAATTTTCAGGTTTTTGGATAGCAAGCATTGAATGCACCAGTGAAGTATTTTTGAATGTCACCAAATGAATCAACAGATGTTACAAGGAGCTTAGAATTTGTAACATTTCCATGTATCTTTTCCTTTGTGCCATGTGAGAACAAACTAGTTGTTTCTGTTTGTCAGCGAGCCAACATGTGACAGTGCAAGCTGCCTTCAGGGCCTTAATTAGAGGGGCTGTGAACTTGAACAATGAAACTGAAAAGAAACAATTCTCTGAAAGACTTTACACTCGTGTTTTTCCAACTCCCCAAGAAGGATTAGCCTTAGAAGGGATATTTAGCACTGCTCTTAAATAATAACGATTTTTGCTTCAAGAGCGATTATATAATGCTAAATCCTTTCCTCTGGAGCATCTCATGGGGCGGGATAAGCGGTTATAAGCCTCAAGTTTCCTTTTGGTGGAACAAACAACACAAACTCAGAAGATTACTGACTTCAAATGACCTCGTGGTAATCATTATATACCCAAATGTATGACATATTGTTGTTTGTTCGATGGTTGGTTGGTTAGTTTGATCATTATATATAAAAACACATTTGTTTTGTTTTTTGGTTTAGTTATGACACACGTATTAGCAAAACACCGATTACAATTACATTGACTTAATAAAGAATATACTGTACAAAAGATTTATATTCTATTTCCTAAGTGTTATAATTGTCTTTATATAGTTTGTTTCTTACATGTTTATATTATACAACCACAACTACTTTACTGTGCTCCTTTTAATATAATAAACTATATAATAGACTGTTTTGTCAGTGATATTAATATAGTATTTTGTCTTTTGAGTCATGTTTCTAAATAGTGCACTGTATAGAAAGTAAGTAAATTGCCTATTTTTCAGAAGCAGAATTGTTTTCTTACAAAGGATAATGCATTTGAGTTGCTTTTTTAGAAGTCAGATAATGGTAGTAGTCATATTCTCTACAATGTAACCCTCTTCAGCCCAAAAGCACAAAAACAACTTGTAGTATCAGGACTCGTCATATTATCCTCCTGTTCGCAGCCATAAAAAACACATGTGGCTTAGCTATTCATGTAAGACCATATAATGTATCCGGTGTCTACACATGTTCCCTCACTCCTCGTCAAGTAACGCAAGCAACAACTCTGGCGAGCAAACAACGAGTATGAATCACAGAAAGCAACCTTTTAAACGGCAGAACACCTGCACCCGTCACAGAGAAACCCTCAGGATATTCCATCCTGAGAGGAACCTGTGGAGGACACGGTGGTGTATCAGGCTCTTACCTCAGGATCCGGGACCTGGGAGAACACGGAGGACAAGCACTGAGACAGAAGCACTGCTCCCCAGCCCCGCAGTAGGGGCTGAGGTGGACATACAGGCTGATACTCAACCATTCTCTCCCCCTCTTTCTCCCTGCAGCCACCCTGCCCCCTCTCTCCTTCTTCCTCTTGCTCTCTTCTTCTTTATCTCAGTCTGGCTGCCTGCGTTGGCGCCGTATAGAAGACAGGACCACAATGGCCCTGGGTGATTAATGGTGACTATGGTGCTGACGGCTTCCTTCCATCCACAGTTGTCTGCTCTGCTCCTTTATCTCTTGCCTTTCTTCCTCAGCACTGCAGAAACACCAAAGACACACCGGCGGTCGCCACTGCAGACAGCTCAAAACTGCTCTACCACTGTGCAGGGAGCCAACCCTGCAGTTAGGGTACATTAATTAATCAATAGACCTGGTGTGGTTTACAGTCAGCTCATCCTGCTGGGGACAGGCAGTTAACACAGTGTGGGGGGATGGGCACTGGGCAGTACAGTTAGGCATGAGGTTGGCCTGCGCAGGACAGTGAAGCAAATGGCTGTGAGCGTCATCATTATTGCCTCAGAAACTGGAGTGTAGAAATGCTCACAGCCTCGTCCCTTCAGTGTAGTGGCAGGATGTGACGAGCCAAGGTGCTGGGCAATACAGTGTTTTCAATATGCCTATGTGGCTGCTCTTAATTTATATTTTTTCGGGTGATGGGAAAAATATTCTTTCAATATAAGAAGCCATAGCACAGTGGAGGAAGAACTCAATTCTAAGTTAAGTGTTGCGTCCATGGGGTTAGGGTTCATGTAGCCTACTTGGGTATACATTGTTATTTTCCACCACTGGATGCTTCCAGTATCTGTTTTTTTTGCTGTGTAGTATTCTCATTTAAACAGAACATATTGTCAGCAGGTACACACTTACTATCTAATGTCTGATACTTACTGTACTTTACACATTACTTAAAGGTTTCAGTTAAATGACTGCAAACTGACTGAAGCACATATTGGACACTTGAATAGCCCATCACCACCATATAAACTGTGGCACTAAACACTGCATGCATAAACAAAGCATACACTTCCATATGTAGCACACTCGAATCAGATGCAGCCCCATCCCAAGGGTTTTTGGTGGTAGTGGGACCTCTTGTCTTCAGCCTTAGTGGGAAATAGCTTCCAGTGATTGGCTTTTCTCAGAGGTGTTGGATGCAATCACCCTACCAGTTCTACATCAGCTAGATCCAGTCTGACTAAAGGATTTTAAAAGAGCCTGCTGTGTGATTTGCACAAAGCTCATTATATCTCTTTGAGAACAATTGTGAAAACTATGTTTTGTTATAGTTAACAATGCAACAAAGACGGTCAGGGAATAACATTCGGTGATTATAATATATATGCCGCAGATACAGAAAAGACAAGCATGTCCAACACAACGCAATTCAATATGTACTCCCTCACTGCGACACAGAAGTTTTCACATCTTGTGTCGCAGACTGAAAACCCACCTGTTTCAACAGCACCTTGGCAAATACATTTTCTTTTCTATTTTATAACAATTCTTCTTTTTCTGTATGTAGCACTGAATTCCCTGGCTTTTCTGAAGCTATTGATCTGCACTGAAATGATTGCACCTATTTGAAGTTAAGGTACTCGCGAGATTCTTGCTGTTCGGAATTGAATCCTCATGATTGTTTGCACTTATTGTAAGTCACTTTGGACAAAAGTAATGTAATGTAAAAAAAACTCATTCTTCTGTCACATATAGATGCACATATCTCAGCTCAATAAAGTGATAGAACGATCTCTCTTGGTATTCTTACTACTATGTTGAAGTGTTGATCAAGAATAGGTTAAGAAGGACATGTTGCCTCTTCAAGTATCAAACAGTGAAGGTCAATGCACTTGTCTGGTTGTAATACAGGGAGTCAAAAGGCTTCCTCCATCGGGACTGACTGTGAGTGCTTGACATTTTCGTCCTATGGCCGTATGTTGAGCTATATACTGTGTGATAGAAGAAACACGCTTGGAGCCATCAACGCCTGGTATCAGTGGGTAGAGGACAATTAGGGTGGTAGAGCTTAAGGCGTGTGTGTATGTGTTTATATGTCTACTTTTTTATTTTTTACAGAATTACAGAGTAGCATCAAGAATCAGTTATATAAGACATAGAGGCTGAAACCGCTAACAACATGTTCAGGATGGAGCAGCTGACAGAAATAAACACAACATATCTATATTTTTAAATTGAGTGAAACTTGGCTTTAATAATGCAACTCATTAAGGATTGTCTGGAAAGCTTCAACACATCTTGAAATATCTCCGCATCTTCTTTTTTCTTTCACACCACCTTTACATCACGCACTACATGAAGACAGTATATCAAACTGTGAAGATATAAAGAGGATCTATTAAGCATTGATCATCGGATGTGATTGTGGCAAGATAAAGCTTTTATAATCAAAAACCATACACAGCAAACATATTTCTCTGTCAGCCTCCTGGTGCGTCGAGGTGACTCAGCTGGCATGTCTTCACCTTTAGTCTCTCCCAATTATTTCTGTCCCTCTCTTTTCTCAGAAGTCTCAATTGAAGGTAAAACTGAAATAATGAGCATGCTGTGATCATCGGTGCTCAGGCACACATCTCCTGGAGGCAGAAGATCCCACTGGCAGTGATCATATTCAAGAGCAAAATGTCGAAGCCATTGTGTCAGCGTGTGTTAAGGGACTTGTTGAACAAATGCGTTCTTCAAAGGACTTGATACATTAAGATACACCCTCATTGATCCCAAGCAGGGAAATGTGTTTGTTGCAGTCCGAGGACAGAAATATGGTATAGAAAGAACCGTAAATAAAAATAAATAAACATAGAAACTATACAAGAGCATTTGGAGACAAATGGCATGGTAAAGTGAGAGTGGATATCCACGCCAGTGATGATGGACACACATGACGCAGCCAATAAATTCAAACATCTAGCTCTGGTACAGTTTGGCTATAAATAAAAACGGTATGTCTTTCTTCTGACAGGTAGTTTTTGAGGTATGTCAAAATGCTACAATGTCAGTTTTTTTTGCCAGGACTGTTATCAGATGTGTAGTGGCGTGCTTCCTGAAGAAATTTATTATTTTAGGGTTTGACAGAACACGGAAAGTGTGACGTGAAAGTGTTACTACAGCGATTGGGGGAGGAAAGCAGCCTCTGGCAGCAGAGCATGCTGGGGTCAGACTGTGAGGAGTTTGTTCTTTGTTGTCCTACAAAAGGTCCTCCTAGCAAAAAATAGGAAATATTCTACAATTATATCACCACTATATTCTATATACTATACCACACATTCCTCTATTATTTCCTATATATGCGTACTTTGAGTAGACAATACAATCTCTCCAAAAACATTGCTACTGTATCATTATTGTATTTATTATATTTATTAACTCTTGCGTTCACAGCTTCCAGAAGCAGGGAGATCATTTTCCCTTTACAGTCTATTGATTAATCTCAACTAGGTCATCATAATGGCAATTAGCATTGCTGTGTACAACAGATTAGGCTGCATATGTTTATGTGGCATTTTTGGTTACAGACAGCATCATTGCAGGACAATAACAAGTCACTGACGGTCAGAAAAACTCTTCCGAAGTGGTTGATGTGCAGTATATGACTAACCACACTGCCATCTAGTGATTCCATCCTGCAGAAATGAACAAAATGACCGAAGAGGAGAATGCAGTATAGACATGATACAGAATGCAGTTTGAAAATAAACAAACATAACTTCAAAAGTTTAAAATAAAAGAGCAAGAGGCACAGATCAAAATGGAGATCTGCTGCCAGATCTTGTCTCCTCAATACATCAATGAATTGTGGATGAGTGTAGTGAACGTCTCCATGCTTTATTTTTGGATGTCAGTGTCTGCAAACTCACGCTGTAAACTTTGATCAACATTTCACTTGCAATGCGTATCACTGTTTCGCCACTGTCTTAGTAAAGATAACAGCTCATTACTTTATTTCTACTTACTGTAAATGAGCACATTAGGACACCGCTGTTTATTTTCTTTCCATTACATGTAAATGAGAGGCACTAGGAGATGAATGGACTCATAGAAGCACAAACCGTTTTCTGGCCTGAGTAAAGTTCACAGATCCCTCATATACTGATGGCTAACTTTAACCTCTGCGTTCACAGCTCCACTATTTACTTTAGTTTCTGGATGCAGTCAATGGTCTGCAGGAAGCATTGGTCCAGAACGAGGGAATACCTCTGAGGAGAAGGATGGAGAAAGGAGTCATTCAAACTTGGAATGACAAATAGGTGAGGCTGTTTACGTATGCTGTGTTTACATAAGTTTGTGTTTGGTTTGGTGGTTTATTGGGCATTTTGGAATAAATCTACACCTTTCTGCGTAATACAGCTACATAAAACAATATTAAAATTGTTTGGTGAAATGTAATTTATTTGAAAGTGATGACACTATTTAATGACTGAAGTCAACAAGAGTAGTCATATTAATCTATGACAACATTGGTTTGTAACTGACGTTACACGGTACAAATTAATATTGAACAGCAATGACATTGATTTAAAATCCAATATCTGGTAATATTGGCTTTCTTCCTATCAACTGCCACACAATATAAGTGTCACATGTTTAGGTAAATATTCCACATGTGCTCCAAAACTGACTTCTGAGGTTGTGGTATGGCAAAAAAAAAAAAAAAAAGATTTAATTTCAACATTTTCCCTGGAATCGGATGCAGTTATGGACCATGAAAACTATTTGCTCCATCAACACCCTTTCTGACGCACATTGCTACATTTGATACATTTTTGGCAATCCTGCAGGGCATGTAATCATTTAGCGTATGGTATCTCATCTGTTCCTCCAATGACACCTCACTCTACTACATTAAAGCGTGTCTCACCTTCTATCCAGGAGGTATTCAACACAAGCTGTTTTTTGTAACTCTGAGCATAAAGGCTTTCTTCATCACGTCCAAACTCTGATATTTTTGTCTTGTGGCACTTTTTTCGCCCAGTCCAATGGGGACCTGCCAATCTCCCACAGGGTCCTGGAAGAAATAGTGCGGTATTTGAAGCAGCACACTAACTCAGCCATGGTTTTAAATTAAGCGTGATGTGGAGGGAGAGGAAAGGAGGAGGGAGGGGTTTCTGCTGAAATCCTTTTGGCTACATCGGAAGAAAATAACTCGGATGTTAGTATAAATGTAAGTATGAATGTAGAGGGCAGTCCCACCAGGCTACGCATGTCCAGACAACCTTTGGATTAAGGAGCTAAGATTGCATTCGTACGTGTGACATGCTCTGGGGAGTGTATGGAGGAATACAATGAGAGTTTGTGTAGCTTGAGCGCGCATTCATTTTCAACCACTATTCCCACACAGCTGGTTTTGAGTCAGAAATGATTAGCAGGAATATTGAAATTTATGGGACCTTAACTGAGGTGTTTACTATTTGGATTGGCCTGACACACATTTATGTACAACCATCTGCAGCCAAAAGAAACTCATAACTCTAGGAAGGTCATAGCCATGAATGTAAACAATATATTCAAAACATTTGGTTCCCCTTTCATTGATTAAATTGGATGTGCCAATAGCGTACACAAATACTTTGAAAACAGACATTGTTGCTCTCTATACCTGTAATGCACTCAATGTTACAAGGAACATACATACACAGTAAGCAACCGACAAAGGAACCTAACACAAACTGTCTTTAAAGGGATCAAATGGATAAAAAGACCTAGATCCGTATGATGTTTTTTGTGGCAGAAGAAGAGAGCCTGTTTCCTGTAGACTGCTGTTTGTCACATGTGACAGGAGAAGGTAGGGCTCAGCTGGACATGAGGTTGAACAGGGACCAGCCAGTTCCCCTGGTTAGTGTCTAGTCTTGGCTGTCACAGAGCCTGCAGGAAAACATGCTTGGCTTGTCTCATCACGTCACTACAGAGCTGCATGTCATGGTGGAGAGTGCTCTTTAGCAATGCCCTCAGTGCCTGCGTTTCCTCCAGCTAAATGACCAGCCAGGAGACAACATGCAAGAGCAACATGGACATCTCTGTGCAACACAAACATGAGGGTGGAAATGAGCACTGTCAAAGACCAGGCATCATCTGGTGTGAATCTTGTAGGAATAACATAAGTGTTGCTTTTTTTTGAGAACCGAGACATCTACAGTTTCGTCAAAGTTAGAAATAAAATGTTGACCAATGACAACTGTCTATTCCGTTCCTGTGACTCCTTCCACCCTGGTGCTGAGGGACGCTGCTCCTGGGGGACTGAGTCATAGTAGCAAGAAGCAAGACAGACATGGGAGTGTTACTAATAATATAGTCAGTGTGAATAATTTAACAGATCTGCTAACAAACAAACTCTGAGCGCATGGATACTGCCACCTCTGGAACTAGGATGCGTGGTGTTATACATTTGTTGTGGCAGTCTTTCCCGAGCAGTCTGACATTTTGTAATATAACCATAACATTAATCTTTAATATTTGAATTTCTCACAAAAAAACAGTGGTACAGTACATTGCCATCTTTGATTTGGATAATGGGAGTGTCTCACCTGGAGATCAGACAGCTGGACAGAATCAGGTAATCAGTCACACAATACAAGCGTGGTGATAACCTGGTTCTGTTCTCTCGCAGTAGGCTGGGTCCAAGGAGACAAGTGGAGTGGTGAGAGAGAGAGAGAGAGAGAGAGAGAGAGAGAGAGAGAGAGAGAGAGAGAGAGAGAGAGAGAGAGAGAGAGAGAGAGAGAGAGAGAGAGAGAGAGAGAGAGTGTGTATGTCTGTGTGCGAGACCTGGCACAGCTGTGTGACAATAAAACCTGTTATTTCCTACTCTCCTTTCGTCATTTCATCTGGGTGAGAGCAGGATTCTACTGTGAGAAAGGTAACAGATTGAAAAGGTTGTTTTTTTAAAGACCATTTATGGTGAATGCTGCTGGCACAAAGTGCTTTTGAATACGGAGTGGTGATGTGCATTTCTACAATTGCCAAGTACGATAGAAAGTAGAAAACTGAAAGCAATACATTGGAGAGAAAAATATACCGTATATATTACTTTGTCTGTATGATGTCAACGATCTCATGGAGTCTGTCTTTCTCCTCGCAGAAGTTTTTATATTCATTACACTGGGTCATCAGTGCGCTCACATCAGCTGAACCTTGTGGACATTTTGAAGAACTTGGGCCCCTGAGAACAAAATGATACAACATTATAACATGTGTTTTGCTCGTAATTAATTCTACAGTGGCACATTAATTGCGTGGCAATGTTTCAGGAAAGGTATAAATAGAGTAGCGTTATGTCCACTTACTTTAATTGTATACTACTTCCCACAGCAGGCAACACCAGTTTATGACCAAATTTAGAAACTGAACTGGAAAAAGGTTGACAGTCATATTAAGAGAAAGTCCACCAGAGTGGATAGTTAACCCTCGAGACCTCAGTCTTACTGTAACACTTAGCAGAAGACATATTTTTGAAATGTAAAAAACAAGATCTGCCAGGACTAATTAATACGTACTATTATATGTACTCATACTCCAATGATAATTTAGCGTGTTCACCATTAGCACACATACCCTGAAGATGTTATTCTCTTGTTAATGTCTCCCTCTTCAGGGGGAAATCCTGAACTGCAAACTGTTGTCTTGAGGCTGGACTGTCTTTCCACGCTCTTTTCCTGCAACAGCAGTATACACACACACACATTTAATGGCTTGGCCAAGCATTGATTGTGAATGGTGAATGCTTTAGGGTGAACGTTTTGGATCATCAAATTACTTTTTAAAATGTTTTTAAATGGTGTGCCATTTGCTAAGAAGTCAAATACAACATTAGTTTTGCTGAATTAAGTTTATATATCATTCCCATGACTTGTTTGTTTACCTTGACAGAGAGCTGCAGGATTTCATCCTCTAGTTCTTTGATCTTGGCCTCTCTCTCAGCAACCATCTGCTTAAGCTTCTGGATGAGAGTGTTGTGCTCAAAGGGCTCACTGCTCAGCTGTTGTCTCGGACTCCGCTGGGTCTCCTTGCTCTGTGTGTTCTGCTGTTGGCCGAGCCGTGTCAGCACCTCCTGCATCTGAGACTGCTGCTTCTGCCAGATGTATTTATTGTTCTGATTAATGTAGTACAGCATGGGCTTATCGCAGAAGATCCTTCTTTCTGTAGTCTGTCTTATTTTAACTTTTAAATGTAATGTGAAATCACTGATCATTTATTGTTATTTGGTCCGTGTGACAAGGTCTAAATTGTTTACTTGATAAACCATTAGATGTATAAAACATGTCATGCCTTTCATGGAGCATTTTCTGCTAAACCATAATAATGTCAAATTGGCTTTATTCCTGTTACACACTGCACCATATTTAACTCGCTGACAGAGCCACAATATTAATTATATTCTTGTTACATAAAAGCCTTGTAGTCTTCCAGTTTCAGCACTTTGAATGCTTTTTTACGGTTGACAAAATTCAATTTATTTGGGCTCATGTACACAATTTGTATGTGCACACATAATAGAACAAACACCAAGTACATACATATAGATACTTTTCTCTTATCTAATGCCTTACCAGCAGAGCATGCACAAGCTCATTATCGTGTTTCTCCTTGTCCAGGAGGATGGAGATCTGGACCTTCAGAGATTTAATTTCAGTAGACAGAGATTTGTTCCTGGCTTTAGAGGCTTCCAGCTTTTTCTTCACGTCCTCGTGGTCTTTCAGGAGGGCCTTGTAGTCCACTGAGATCCTCTGGATTGAGAGAGAGGTTTCATCAACAAATTCATAATTCAATTAATTTACAGTTATTGCATACACACCTCAAATGCCTCCCTCTTTTCCTTCTCGATGCTGCGGATGTAGCTGAGGTTCCTGTCTTGAGGGGGGGTTTTCTGAAGGACCCCCATGCCCAGAAACTCTTCCTCCACACTCAGGACACTTGGCTGTCTTCGCTGAGTTGACTGGTTCAGCTGCTGCTCCAGGTCCCTCACCTGTTGCACAATACCCAGTTTTGTTCATGTTGAATTCAGGTATTTGTTTTATATGTGTGCTATCTTATAGTGACTTTGCAGAGCACTTTATTAACTTTGTGAAGATGTTAATAGCTTTAATTTGAGAGGCACATTATGACTTTAAGCCTACCCTTGTCTGAAGAGCCAGTATCTGCTGAGAGCGACCTCTGAAGCTCCCAGGGCTGTTTAGTAGTTTCTGAAAGTTGACCTCCTCTCCAACCTCACTGATCAAAACCTTCAATGACGGTAGAAGTTCATATTTTTGGAATACAGGAGTAACTGATGATTAATCATATAAATGTGATATTCTTCTAGAGCAGTTAGACTTAAGGCAGGAAAAAAAGATACTACCCTCTGAGCTATTTTCAACTCCTGTTTGAGGGATTGAACCTGGTTGCGATATTCAGTCACTTTCAGCTGGGCAGCAGCTAATCTTTCCTGTAGAGATTTCACCACTGGATGTTCCTGCTATTGTGAACAGATGAAAAGTCATTCAGATTGAGTTGTCATCATTAAAAATAGAAAGACATGGTGCATTTTGACATCAATTACCTCACAGTCTTCAGATGACATCTTATCCTGTGACTTTGTATCAATCTTTGGCCCAGGTGAAGAGTTCACCAAAACTACCTGCAGCTATAGAAGGGAGCATAACATTACATTTACTCGTTCATTTATTCCCTCTGTAATCAATCATACAAGAACATATTTTTGTTCAAGCAAATATATATATATAGTTTAAAACAAATGTGTGCAGTTGTGTGCTAAAATGAAAAACATCCATCCACAAATCAAATGAAATGATACACCCAACGCAACACTTTGTTACCTCTTTCTCAAGCTCTTTGACTTTGTTGCTGTTTTTCTTGGATTTAATCTTTTCTCGGTCAATTTCAGCAGTTAGCTCTCTGTTCTTCTTGGACAGCGCAACAATCTTAGTGGCTGCGATATCCCCTGCCAAGCCAGATGTGCCTAAATGGATGAGTGGATAAGTCACAAGGAAGCTCTGACGTATCTATAATGCTATATATTACTGTGGTACTATACCTGCTAAAACCAGTCGCTCTTCTTCTCTTTTCTTCTTCAGGTGTTTAAGTTCAAAATCCTTCTCACTCAGAAGTTTGAAGAGCCGCCCATTTTCATCCTTAAGCTCCCTGAGCTGGTCCAGCAAATTTTGATTTTGATTTTGATTCTGCAACAGTCTATAGAGAGGTAATTAAAATGGACACTATGGTAAAAGCATGCTCATCAATTCATAGGTGAATATAATGTGTGCTTATTTATATTTTTAGTTTAATTAATAAAATATCAAAACAATCCAAGATGGCTGAGGAAAATATTTATTTTATCCTTTATAAGACTTACCTGTGTTCCACATTGTCAGCTTGTATACCTTGCTTAGAGAGATCCATATCATCCTGGGTAACACTGACAGTAAGCTTATCCGGTTCTTTCTCCTTCGTACTATCCAGTTTTCTTTTCTCCTGCTGTTTTTGTAGCGTTTGGAACTGAAGCCGCAAGTCATTCAGTTCATCATCATGCTCCATGATCTGTGATTTATAGCATGAGAAGCAAATAATCAACTTATAAAGGTGGAAAATGACAAGAAATTGTGAGGGAATATCATGGATATACATTTCTCTGGATTTGAGGACTGGAGTGCAGATAAGTGATCACATTTTTTAACCTTGTTTGTTTTTACTGAATGAAAAGATCCATTACCTTTACAAGCTTGGAAATCTTAGGTCTGCATTACTTATACCTTTTCTATTTTTATTTTTTTATGTTAATGTTTATGTTAAAAACGTCTTGTTTACATAAATGCCTGAAATTGTTTGTTCACCCTTGTGAAAGTAGCAGCAAAACAAGAGACCATCATGTCTTCATAACTCTTCAGGGTGGCAATTGTGTCCTCCTTGTGCAAAGTCAGTGACTGTCAGGCATAGGGTTATTATTGACCTAAATGTGTCTAGTCATGAGCCTAAACAGACTAAAACTGACTACTCCAGTCTTGTTAGTAAAAAAGGCAATATTTGCTAGATAACGTGACAAGCAATTAGCGCGGTAACATTAATGTTTATGATCATTAGAGTGACTATGAATACGCAGCTATCAGAACTCTAATCCCAGTCTTCAATGTCCTTACTAAGTAAAGTTACATTTGTTATAGCTAAGAAAAAATAGCTCACCTGTCACTGATCCAAGAACCACCGTTGTAAACAAATTAGAGGCTGTTTTGGATCATTGTGTACCGTAGACGAAGAAACTCTTTCTCATTGATCGCGACGCTACGGTATCCATAGCAACGCCACTACTGAGACTCCAGGTCTCGCGAGAGCAAGAATGTCGCCACGGGAACCGCCTGCCTGCTACGCCATCAGTTCACAGGTCTGTTACTTTTTTTTTTATCTATTTGTGAGGAAAGTTAGCTAAGAGATAACTAATTAACAGTAACAGCTGAAACACCTCTTTACTGATTAAGGAATTATTCCTTGCTAAACGTTAATAAATTAATGAGTACAGCTTCTGTGTGTGGGTATATTGGATTTGAATATCTTGAACTTACAGTTCAAAAGGTAAAATACATTTTTGCCTCCAAAACTCTCAGTAAAGGAGATGTTTGTTTAGAGCAGGCCACTTCAAGGCAAAAACATATTATTATTACTATTTTTACTATTATTAAAGTGTGAGTAAAAGTAATCCTATATGAATATAAAAACGTGTCAAGTTTGTTATTGAGCAATGTCCTACAGGACCACAAGAGGGCGACATACTCTACAAAGTGAAGGGGGTTTCTCAGTCTCCATCAAGTCATGCAAAATACACTATTATTGTGACTGTCTAACTACTGACTGTAACTATTAAAATGGCAATGCGTTTAGAAATTGGCAATTAAATGTGCAATTTGAAAATACATTTTGCAAAGTGGCAATGCAATCCTCAATTCAGTTTGAATTATTTTAATTTAAAAGACAAAATTAAACATCAATCACTTGCATTATTATTGCATATATACTCAATGTACATTCACAGTGAAACCTTAAAATGTCAGTTGGCATCAAAACACTCACAGAAAGTCCAATGTCAAAATTATACAGTATTTTAAAGCATCTTGCCTCCTTGAATTTATATATTTAATTTCTTGTTGGAATTGGTTCTTAGGGTACAACAACAGGAAAGTATGTCAAAGCATAATAATAGATATCAGTGTTGGAACGCAGAGCAGTTTTATCTGATGGTTGAAGTAGGATGTTCAAACGTGTGTAATGGTAGACGAAAACTGCTGCACAAGGAAGTGAGCACTAAACGTTTACAAGATGCATACAAGAAAATAATTTATAATAAACTGAACACTTGAAACAAAATTCGACCAAACTGTTGAAACTCAGTTGAGCCGGTCAAAAAACTGCTGTGTTATAATCTTCCCGTGTGGCTGATCCATCTGTGTTTACTGGGGACTAATATAAACCGGGGACTGTAGTCCGTGTAACGTGAGGTTAGTTTGTTCATTGGACTAAATCCAAAGAGGCAGAAACTAGAAAACGACCCGCATATTCGTCTTGTCTTCCTAGTGGCGGCGCATTCAGGAGAGCAGCTCGCCAGGGGAGGAGAGAGGTCAGCCTCAGTCAGCCACCGAAGAGTCTTGAGCTCAGCCAGAACAAGCCCAAGCGCCGGCAGTTACACTCTGGTGAACCTGTGTAACAGCAGCAACAGGGAGTTTGCAGTTCCCCAGTGCTGTGGCTGAACTCTAGCTAACTGCTAACAGCTTACTTTAGCATTCTTTTCCCAGAGAATGGACGCAGAGATAATACTTTTCATTTTTTTCATTTTCAATCTTGATTGAAGATATGCTTTATCACCAGCACATGATATATTTTAGACAGTGTAGGTCACCATAGATGCCATGCATACAAAAGTTGCAGGCATCTTTTTCATCAAAATACAAATTACCAAATCTTTGTCCTTAGCTTATACAAAAACTGTAAGAAAACTTTTATAGCCATAAATTCAGAGAGTCGAACAATATAATGAACTGTTGACAATTATTCCCTAACAAATACACTTTTTCATGTTTACATCCAGTGCTATCATCAGGTCAACATTTCCATATATATAATACTTTGATTTATAACCAAATACCTGAAAATAATATTGACATTTCCATCAGCCACAGCTATACTTTGTTAAATGTTAATTAGCTTATCTTCCCCCCTAGTGTCTTTGCATTTGATGGACAAAACCACTTTATTTTTCAATGTTATTTTTCACTAGGTTCATTGTCATTTCCTTTTGTCATAACATTACATCAAATAAACATACAGTAACAATACAAAAGTTTTGAGTCTACACAAACACACACTCAACTTGCACTCATATCAGAGCTGAACAAAGTCTTTCCGCGTGTCATAAGGGCACAGCGATTTAAATGAGTCTTTCAAGACCAATACAATCTAAAAGCTCCTTTATCCACATTCTCAATGAATCTCTAAAAACCTTTTTCGTTCAAACATCTTGAATATTAGCAGACATGATGATGCAGTTTGACAGTAGCCTATAGGCTAAACTGTTGATGAGGGTAATACTCTGGCTACTGTATTACTATTTTTTAAAAGTCGCTAGACACTCGTTTATGACATGATGTCAAAAGCTACTAGCGACAAATCTAGTGACTTTTTCTGGTGTTTTTGGAGACTTTCTGGTGTTTTGGAGACTCGTATCGTCCTGCAGTTACTGTCCTCAAGGAGCAGCGAGTGCTGCCGTGAACCCTCCGCCGTCCCAAAGCTCTCACAGGCGGTCAGTCTCACAGTAGCCTCGCGCAGCAGCTGCAGAGAGGAGACTTTCCTTACCGAGGAGTTGGCAACACTGGTTGTGCTCTCACACAAGACACTACATTTCTCTACATTGTTAATTATTAATTATTAATTACATTTAGTCTGACTCCACAACTAACTTTTGGACACTTTTGCCGACAGCTTGTTAAATATGGCACCATTGACAGGTGTTACAAACTAAAAATGTGTCAAAACTCATAATGTGTTTTTATATTTATTGTGTAATTACAATATACTTGCGCTTAAAACAACAACACATACTTTCTAGTTATATCGATTTTGATCAGTTTAATTTACATTTGTTTTCTGTATGTACTCTAACTCTTCCGTTGACAAATAAATAAAGACGTTAGACGTTAGAAGAACTGTTTCCGGACTGTCCCAGAAGTAGTTACTTAGCAACAGTTAGCTAAAGCTAGCCGCGGGATTTGTGTTGTACGTTAATTAGAGGACGCTAAAAATCTAAATGTCAGGGCAAACGATCACAGTGACAGTTGCATACGGTAATATGATTTTTTGCATGAGGTTACCCGATTGTTATCAGATAATAGATATGAAAATGTAAGTTTACTAACCATCTCTCAAGTAGCTAGGACATGTTTAGCTAATGTAGCTATAGTTAGCTCTTACCAAATATTTTACTTTAGTAACGTCAGTTAGCTTCAAATCCTGACTGAAACATTGCCTTTGAATATTAACTTTACTCAGTCTTTTATTTTTTAAGTCTCTCATCTGAATATTTGTTCCACAGCTGCATAACGTGATTTATCAAAAAATAAAAGTGTATTTGTAAATCAATGAATTATCTTCACACACCGAAGGATGAACATCACAATCCCCTAATCTGTAAAATGTTCTGGTTCACTAACCAAATATAGTTTAAGATTGTTTATTGAATTGTTCATACATGCGTGCATCCTTTTGATTTACATTTATTTAGACTTTAATATTTAGACCGATTTTGTAATGTCCGGAATAAATTAATTTAAAGATAAATCTTTAGGTTAACATTTACTAATTTGTCATTCAGTTTAATTACATTCAATTTAAAACAATCAAAGTTAAAGGTAGTTAGAAACCTTATAATCCGCTTATTATATTATATAAATTGTGTTTGGCTTCACCACAATCAACATGAATTACAAATAAGACTACAGTAAGAAACCGATCATACATTGGGCGACCTTTGTTAATCAAATGTAATCAAATACAGTTCTGTAGGCCTATTACAAAAACTAAAATATGCAAAAGCATAAATAATCTCCCACAGTTTAGGGACTATTTCCTCCCACTCTAGGATCTACTAAACACAGCATCACATTAACTGGCCAGGATGATGGTAAGGGCCCCTGACCAAAACTTAGATGTTCTTGTCCTGATGTCTAACTCAAGTGTGTACAGTACTACAGTGACAGTGTGACTGTTGTTTCAGAGCTGGACGCACTGGGTGACGAGCTGCTGCTGGACGATGACAGCTCCTACCTGGACGAGGCCTCAGCGGACCCGTCTGTCCCCGAGGGAATCCAAAGTGACGCCAAGACAAACAAGGTGACAGTCTTCACTGTGCTCACTGTACCTTACATTATACTCAGGCACGGATTGGACAATTACAGTATTGAAAGTACATGTTAGTAAATCAGAAATAACCCTGCTAGTGTTTTGCTTTACAGTTACAACATGTGTACTCCACATGTCTGTAAAGTAAATGTTGTTGGTATGGTCTTCAGTGTTTCCCCATCACCACACCATATTCCCTTTTTAAATGTAACACTTTAAAGTTTCTTTAAATATTTATCAGTTTCTTTTCCAAATATGTCACTTTTAAAGCTGTTACGCCCGTTATGTCCTTCTTATAAAACAGTGACCAAGAACACCAGGAGTTGAGTGTTTATAAAAAACAAAATGACTGATGTGTTAACTGCATGACAAATTAATCAGAGCAAACAACGGAAAAGTCCTTCTTAAATTAATATAGATGAGTTGCTGACAAACAAAGCAGGGATTAAAAGGCAACATTTTAAATGGAGTTCAGCTCACTCCTCCTAAAAATGCAACGGGTCTACTTTACATCCCTTCCTGTAAACTTCACGAAGAACAATGAGGACAAAACAGCATCACGATCTACTTTAACAGAATATCCTCTGGTGTAGCTCCGCTCAAAACACCAAATCCGTCCCCACGTTAGCGTGTCGTTCCCTAATACTAAGCCTGTTTGTAACTGGTGCCGACAAAGTGTCTTCACTTCAGCTTTCTCTCCTCTGCTCCTCTCCGTGTCTGTGTGGGGAGGCTGCTTTCACATCAGGCGTTGGGGTGATGAGCGCAGGGTTGTGTTGCAGTTGTGTCACTTATAGTGAATGGCTCATTGATCGCCGGTTAAGTGATTGGCCTCCGCAGCGTGACGCCGGTTTGTGTTTCTCCAAAAGTGTGTTCTGGTTCAACTTCTCACCGCAGGCCGGCATGTTTTTTACAGTATCTCCTGCGGCCCCCACTGCCACAGCCTGTATGGTGTGGATGCAGCCTGAGTCCCGCACTGGATGAAACACTGCAGAGGATTTTAATGATCGTGTGAAATGTTAGCAGCTCATAATTCTGCCGCTGCAGAATGAATGTAGAGGAAACACTCGTCTTTTACACTGTTTACAAGCAGCTCTGATAACCTCGGACTGAATCCGTATCGTTTAACATCTAAAAGAGTAATAACACTTGAAATGTAACGCAGTCATTCAAGAGTTTTCTTATCGTTCTTCTTTTTGTTTTCAGGATGGCGTTTTGGTGGATGAGTTCGGCTTGCCACAGATTCCTGCCTCTTAAACAAGGAATGGATTAAAAACAACTGCACTTCAACTGAAAACACTTTTATCTGTAGAGTAACATTTATACGTGCAAAACATTTGGCCTGAGGACACTACGAGTTTGAAGCTGTGCTGATGTTGGGTTGTGTATTATTACCACTACCGTGCAAGCATGTGGCCTTGTAACATACTGAACCTTTTGCCGTTTCAGGACATTACCGTTTTGTTTTTAAAAGAGTTCTCAAAAGTGGAGATAATTCCCACTGAGCCTGTTCATGTGATTTCTATGTAAATGATGTTTCTTGGCTCGCAGCATTAACTTCCTTCAGTCACTGTGAAGTTTCCAGGAACTTGACAACTTTTAGATGATTACTTTTCCTTCACCACACAATGCCAACATTTGTGATATGAGTATCAATATATTTCAACACATCTTAAGCACTATTTATGTAAGACAGTAATCAGTACAACTTGAGGTTTTCACTTCAACACAGTTTTATTATAGTTTATACATCACACCAAAAAAGAAAACGCAGTGTGACGGTGGACTGTGGCCATGGCGCCTCCTGCTGGGGAGAGTCGGGAGTGGCCTGAAAAACCGTACCTCCTCTTCTGTCATTTTTACCTGGTTGTGTACACGACTCTTCCAACAAGTGTGGCAAGAGTCGTGTCCACAGCCAGGTGAAATTACAGTGGACTGGACTCTTCCAACAAGTGTGGCAAGAGTCCTGTCCACAGTCACAGGAGTTTCCACAAGTGGTTGGTTGTGGAATACTCCTGTCCTGAGCCAGGTAAAAATGACAGACGGGAGGAGCTCGGGTGTTTTCAGGGAGGTGTGTGCGTGAGCCTCTCTCATCAGCCCTCCAGGACTGAGTCTACTGCAGCAGAACAGGAACAGGTAGACATCATGCTTGTATAGTGTCTGATCCCCATCTGAGCAACTGCAGACTCTCCAGCAGGCGACACTATAAGCACAGTACCACAGTAAATAATAAAACAAAAAAAACGAAGTGAATTAGTAAAAGTAAGTGCTCATGCTGCTGATTTGGTGGAAAGCAATCCAGCTTTCATAATGCTGCTCTGCATTGCGCGTGCGCATTTCCCTCTCCTTGTCCGCGTAGTGCTGGTACTTGTCGACCCAGTGTCCGACCTTCAGTCGGTCCTGAATCCACTGCAGGGACTTGTTGACTTTGGGGGTTTTTTCTTGAGACAAAAGAAGATAAAAGTTTACAATTAAATACAAACTAACTAGTTCAACACAAGGTCAGTGCAGAGGAATGGAAGGATTATGATACACACCTTCACACTTGGAGTTTGACTTAGCAGCAAAGAGCAGATAGGTGGCGCTGTTGTCTTTGGCTGGAACACTTTTGATAGTTTTCTCGCCAACCCAGTTGTTGTGGAGAGTCTTGTGTTTGGTGTCAGAGGGCAGGTTCAATGGGTGGACTTTGGCTGCTCTTATGGCGGCAGAGCTCAGCAGAACTTGGTTCACTCTGTTGGTCTTTTTTCAGAGAACTGAAGCTACAGGTGGGGCTTGTTAGCATCACCTGCTGCCACTGAAGTCTTTCTACTTTCAGTTGGCTCTGCTCAAACTCCTGCCTCCTCGCCGTCTCCATGCTTTCCTGCAGTGCCCTTTCTGCCTCTTGTTCTTCCTCCTCTCTGTCCCTTTTGCATTGCTGCAGGGTCTCCAGAGCGACTTTCTGTCTACGGTTCACCTCCATTTCTCTCAGCTCAACAAACATTTGCTTTCTGACCTCCAGTCTCCTCTCCTCCAGGGTCAGTTTCCTCAAGCTAAACGCCAGCTCCGTTTCCGCAAGGAGGTGCTGGCTTACAATCACTGTTTTGTCCATCGTTGGTATACTTTCTCTCTCTGTGTATACTTTCTGATGCACTCTGTTCAGCAGGTTTGTAGGGAATGAACAATTCTCTGTTGTTTTTTGTATCTGAGACAATTCTTGATATGACATCACTTAACATTCTAGAATGGGTGTTCATAGAATAACATGTTTCATAAAAGGCAATACACTTTAAAACTACTGTATGTACTCCATGTTTATACATGTTGTGTCTCTTTGTGTGTTTTTGTTATTTTGTGACTTTATAGTTGTTTTGTATATTTCTTTAGTCATTTGTAAGTTACTTACTGACTTTGGTGATCCCATCACTTTACCCCCTAGTGCCACCATGAGGTTTTTGGGGTTTTAATAAAATGTTGTGACAACTATTGAATGGATTGCTATGAAATTGAACACACTGATCTGTCATATAATCGATATATCACCATAGATGCCATGTATACAAAACTTGCAGTCATCTCTTTCAACAAAATGCTAATTACCAAATCTTTGTCCTTAGCTTATACACTTGTAGGAACACTTTTATAACCATAAGTTCAGAGAGTAGAACAATATAATCAACTTTTGACAATTATTCCCTAACAAATACACTTTTTCATGTTTACATCCAGTGCTATCATCAGGTCAACATTTCCATATATATAATACTTTGATTTATAACCAAATACCTGAAAATAATATTGACATTTCCATCAGCCACAGCTATACTTTGTTAAATGTTAATTAGCTTATCTTCCCCCTAGTGTCTTTGCATTTGATGGACAAAACCACTTTATTTTTCAATGTTATTTTTCACTAGGTTCATTGTCATTTCCTTTTGTCATAACATTACATCAAATAAACATACAGTAACAATACAAAAGTTTTGAGTCTACACAAACACACTTGCACCACTATCAGAGCTGAACAAAGTCTTTCCGCGTGTCATAAGGGCACAGCGATTTAAATGAGTCTTTCAAGACCAATACAATCTAAAAGCTCCTTTATCCACATTCTCAATGAATCTCAAAATACCTTTTTCGTTCAAACATCTTGAATATTAGCAGACATGATGATGCAGTTTGACAGTAGCCTATAGGCTAAACTGTTGATGAGGGAAATACTCTGGCTACTGTATTACTAATATCTCAGAGTCGCTAGACACTCGTTTATGACATGATGTCAAAAGCTACTAGCGACAAATCTAGTGACTTTTTCTGGTGTTTTTGGAGACTTTCTGGTGTTTTGGAGAGTAGCTAGGACATGTTTAGCTAATGTAGCTATAGTTAGCTCTTACCAAATATTTTACTTTAGTAACGTCAGTTAGCTTCAAATCCTGACTGAAACATTGCCTTTGAATATTAACTTTACTCAGTCTTTTATTTTTTAAGTCTCTCATCTGAATATTTGTTCCACAGCTGCATAACGTGATTTATCAAAAAATAAAAGTGTATTTGTAAATCAATGAATTATCTTCACACACCGAAGGATGAACATCACAATCCCCTAATCTGTGAAATGTTCTGGTTCACTAACCAAATATAGTTTAAGATTGTTTATTGAATTGTTCATACATGCGTGCCGATTTTGTAATGTCCGGAATAAATTAATTTAAAGATAAATCTTTAGGTTAACATTTACTAATTTGTCATTCAGTTGAACTACATTCAATTTAAAACAATCAAAGTTAAAGGTAGTTAGAAACCTTATAATCTGCTTATTATATTATATAAATTGTGTTTGGCTTCACCACAATCAACATGAATTACAAATAAGACTACAGTAAGAAGCCGATCATACATTGGGCGACCTTTGTTAATCAAATGTAATCAAATACAGTTCTGTAGGCCTATTACAAAAACTAAAATATGCAAAAGCATAAATAATCTCCCACAGTTTAGGGACTTTTTCTTCCCACTCTAGGATCTACTAAACACATAGTCGAACACCCGACGAGGAGGTACGGGTTTTTCTTTGCCTCTATTCCGTCATCCATCCATCGTCTACCGCTTATCCGGGGTCGGGTCGCGGGCAGCAGCTCCAGTAAGGAACCCCAAACTTCCCTTCTCCGGGCCACATCCTCCAGCTCCAACTGGGGGATCCCGAGGCGTTCCCAGGCCAGTGAGGAGATATAATCTCTATTCCGTCATGTATGTGCATATTCGCATCCCCTAATCCATACCTTTCTCTTTCTATTTTGGATCTATGTCTTATTTCTCAGTTCTTGTAGTCTGTTGTTGTTATGTTCTGAGAGTCCTCTTTAAAGTCTCTCAGGTTCCATGTTTCCCACCAGGTAAGTGGGAACACTATCATCATGGTAAGTATCACGAGGAAACTAATCATACCCCGCGTGCCACAACATGATCTGATTTCATTGGATGATGCAGGGTCCTTTCTTAGTCTCTGGTACAGGGTCATACTCACCCCTCCTGTTGAGACTCTGACCTCCTTCCACAGTCCCTTTTTAACACTTCAGGTCAGTTAATTCTTCACTGATGTTGAGACAAGTGTCCCTATGGGTACCACCTCCCTGTGTAGTCAGACTTCACCACGAAGAGGTCCAGTTTCTGCTTTTATGGAGGATCACTGTCTCCCACAGGAGTGGGTGATATATTTAACCGTTTACAATGTGTCAGGTGTCTTCAGGATGCTCTCTCTTTACCTCAGACTGCTGTGGGTCAATTGGACTTGAAAACAGTCCATCCCATCTTGGAGAATACCAGTCCTTCCTTTTGATCATCTTTTAGGAGACTCAAATCAAATGCTATGAATATACTCTCAAATAATATAATACTCAATATAATACTTATATAGTGTCTGATCCCCATCGGAGCAACTGCAGACTCTCCAGCAGGCGACACTATAAGCACAGTACCACAGTAAATAATAAAACAAGAGAAAAAAATAAGTGAATTAGTAAAAGTAAGTGCTCATGCTGCTGATTTGGTGGAAAGCAATCCAGCTTTCATAATGCTGCTCTGCATTGCGTGTGTGCTTTTCCCTCTCCTTGTCCGCGTAGTGCTGGTACTTGTCGACCCAGTGTTTTTCATTCATAGTTCATGTGAATAAAATACACAATATTATTTATTTATATTTATATTTATCATTAAATATATTATTCATTTAAATGAATTTACAATTTATTTGTCTACAAGTTTCTACAGCAGAGAAGAGTCTCTCCATCCCTTTCCCTGCTCTCCTCTCTTCTGCCTCCGTCTCCCTAAAACAAAACAAAATGTTAGAGTAACTTTAGCTGTACACCACTAAACAAAAACTGATGAAGTAGCAAAATGAGTACACATATTATAAATAATGTGTAATTAATCCCAATGATTGCACTGAACATTTTAAGTGATATTCAACTGTCAGAAAACCAAGCAGGTAATTTGAAGTATAAATTATATATACAATCGCCACAATCTATGTAAAATGTTCCATTCTATATATAAAAAACATCTTCAAACTGCTTTGCTTAAGTCTTCAATCAATTTCTTACATGGCACAATCATGAGTTTTCGAAAAATATGAATTAATAGTACTTATAACTGCACAAATTTCCAAACTACAAAACATTTTTAATGTGATTATGTCAATTTGTATGCATTTTAGGTTACAATATATGTCGTGGTTGGGATGATATTGTGTGACGGAAAAGACTGCATGTGTTAGAAATGACAGGTCACAAAAACATTTTTAAACAATGTTCAGTTTTATTGTCCCTGACACAAAAAAACATAATTTTTTATCATCATCTAAACTTTAACCTTTAAGCACATAAAATCATATGGCAGAAAATTGCTGAAACCTACAAGCAAGTTGCAAATGTTGCACTTACTATTTAGCGCAAAACAAAAGCTGTTGAAGTACAAGTCAATTTTTGGACCTCACTCTAACAGCCCACTGACAGTTTTGACGTTGACGTTGTTTTTTAACTTATAAAAAATCTTTGAGCATCTATCTTTAGGACTAATAATGAAACCATAGATTTATACAGCTTGAAATTAAATCTGTTTCAAAGCTAACAAATCGTAACATTTATAAAGGTTTAACTAAGTGAGTTGAACTTAAGAACAAAATCACATTTAAACTCCTTTTCTTTTCTTTTTTTTAACTAAGTTTCAAATGCTAATAAAACATTCTTGTCCTCTAAGGCTAGTTTTAATTCAATTTGAGCTAAAAATGAATCCTCACAGTATTTATTTGTGAAACTTGATGGTCATAATGGTCAAGAACAGAACGTATTTCTGCTGAAACTGCAGGATCCAACATCACATGGCGCTTTGTAACTGGCTGAGGCTCTGGGACCAGTCAGAGAACATCTTCTGTCCGATACCAGAGCACATCATCTCTCATTGGCCAGAAAGACCTGTTTTTGCCAACACGACTTATTATTTTTACCAAAGCACAGTTGTCAGAGCCAACATCCTGTATAATGCCTGGGTAAGGCTCACAATCTCTCAACCTTCTTTAAGGCATCTTCCAGTTTTGCATTTGTTGCATGAAGATCTCTGTAGACCTTCACCCTTTTTTCTTCCTCTTCTTCTCTGTGTGTGGTTTTCAGGTGCCGGCAAGTGAGGTGTGCTCAGAGGAGCTGGAGTTGTCAAGTGAGACATGTTCTGGGTCAACAAGAATGTCTTCTGGTGACTGTGGCGGGGTTGTTCCAGCCATAAATCTCCTGCGTCTGTTTTGTTGAGATGTTTTCCATTGTCTCCTAGTTTTTATTTGCTCTCTCTTGAACAATTCTGACACAGATTTAACAACACCTCATTCCTTTTTTTTTCTCAGGTATCTTTCTCCGTCTTTCCTGAGGGACTCCTGGTATTTAACCTGGTCTGATTTAATCCTGTCTCTGTGAACTTTTGATCTCTCTGATGTGGTCTTGCGTGCCATCTTAAAGAACAAGAGAAGGGGTCAACACCAGCATTTATATATTTTTTTCCTTTTACTGTGTTGCCATACAGTATGAAACAATCAATTGTTTTGTTTAATTGTTTAATTTAATATACATTATTTTCACTGATGTAAGCCATAACACTCAAATTGTCATTCCATCACAATAATCAAAGTAATGGAAATGACGTTTTGTCACATTTTAGAAATAATCTCCTGATATGTTAGCATGCTAACGTCTGCTTTAGAGCTACTATTAAATAAACAAACTCTCCTGTCACATGACTATGGCTGTGATCACTAAGTTTTAAAACTTTTTTTTTTTTTTTAAACTCACCAAATTCACATTTTGCATGGTGTGGTGGACACCGGGAAGCCTTTTTGACATTTTCCTGGATTCATCCAAACTTTCTCTTTTTCAACACATCATTTCTGTCAAATGTTGTATTTGTACTATGTTGTTTATCCTGTACACACGACATCTATTGCACGTCCTGGGAGAGGGATCCCTCCTCAGTTGCTCTCCCTGAGGTTTCTTCCATTTTTCCCCCTTTAATTTTGGGGTTTCTTTTAGGAAGTTTTTCCTTGTGCGATGCGAGGGTCTAAGGACAGAGGGTGTCGTAACCTGTACAGTCTGTAAAGCACACTGAGACAAATGTATAATTTGTGATATTGGGCTATACAAATAAATTTGATTTGATTTGAACAGTCAAAACATATTTTCAGTGCAATATGGAGAGGCTTCAAAACATACACACAGGAATTTCAGGATTACAAGACAGGTCATTTTTATTTCAAGAAAAACAAAACTTTCAAAATTAACATGTTCTGTACTATTCAAAACTAAACTGCTTAAATAACTTGACAAGTCATCTATTTAAACATATCTCAAGGTAGGCTATATGATAATATTGTATAGGTCACCGCACAGGTAGGTGTACCTCAGTCAGTTTAGCACATGTCTCATGAAGATTTGAGTGTGTATCACAACATAATATGAACTAATATGGTTTCGTGTCATGGTTTTTGTTCCGTTTTCTAATTTCCATGCGATTACTTTATACATTTGTTTTGTTTAATTATCTGATACTGTGGTGAGTCACAAGCCTTGTTTAAATAATGTAAGAGCACAGGCCTTTTCTGAGACCACATGATATCAAAGCCTTCAATAACACACCCCTAATGCAGTAGGATGCCCATTAACAAAGGAAAAGTGGGTTAAGGTGCAAGAATTTTAATAAATATAGCTGGTGTGACACAAGAAAATAAACACGACAAGAAAAACAAAAACATAAATCTAAATCAAATTGGTGATAGACTAGTAAAACTGTTTTCTGATGATTTTATAGATGTTCTTTTTAATATTATATTTTTATTTTTAATACCCACACACTTTTTGTTAATATCTCAGTTGAGGTTCCAAGCGAGCTGAGCCTAGGTGGAGTTAAAACACTGCAGATCACTGATTGGTCAGAGAGAATCATTACTAGAATCCAGTCTGCACAAAACCGCCATTTTTAAATAGCTAAGCTACCATCAATAAAGACCACCATTTTTTGTATTCACTCGGCCCAGATTTAAAAGAATGGCCAGCCCGCAGTACCACGCCCTACACTAACACATTTAACAAAGTGCAGACGTTCCCGTGTTTGGTTGCCGATGAAAAGATTCAGCGAGTGTCCTGTTGCAGATGATGTCCCAGCAGTTTCACTGCGGCATTGCTATGACGAACCCACCTTAACTGAGGGGGTACTTTCCGCAGTGAAATACAAAACAGAGTAAAAGGACCCGATATCAACAGTGAGTTGAGTCAAGCTGAACCATGCAGTGGAAACCAGGCATTAGAGGACAGGCATTAGCGGTAATCAATAAGTTATACTAATTTACAGTAGAGGTGAGCTGCTGATGGGATGCGTGCATACAAAATATATGACACGTCTGTAAAGATAAACTTTCTACACACCTTCACATGAGGTAATATTAAGGGACATGACATGTCAGGGTTAGAGTCCATGTTCACTTTTGTTGCACTGCTTTTTGATCTTCTCTGGGTTTTACAATGTATTCTTTGTACATTGAATAGATGACCCCTAAAAACAAAGAAACAGAGGGAAAAGTTACACAGCATCTCTTACCCTCTACTCAGAAACATGCATCATTGACAAGTGAAGTTGATCAAAAGAAACTAACAAAGCAAATCAAAGCAGTTTTACATGAACTGAAACAATGCAACTAAGATCTAATCAGAAATATGATGATCCAAGCTACATACCAATAGTCATGGCTCCAACCACAAAGCCTTGAGCAGCTACACGCATGTGGATCAGGTGAACCGACATTTTTGTGTCGCCTCGATTTTTCATTTTCAGCAGTTTGTACCCGACAATGGCGAAGAATCCAGCCAGTCCTGCCAGTAGAAAAAAAGACATCAATTTACATATATTACTTACTAAAATAAAGTCAGACTGTAACAACTGTAACAACAAAAAAGTATTAACAGTGGGGTGCACTCAAAGGTTGACTGAGTGTGTACAGATTTCGTTGGATGGAATGTAAGGATGTAAAATGTAAGAGTGAATCCCCGGGCTGATGTCGCTGGTAAGTTGGCTAGCGTGCCGTTTGCAAATTACTTGATCAACAAATGTTACAAAGCAGCCAATGCCAGATACATGCAGCGTAGGCGAAGTTAAGCAGCGTTTCCCACAAATAGACATTCCTTGGGCGAGCCGAGAAATCTGACAAATTGGTCTTGAACAAAGTTAATTTTCACCTGATGTGTGTCTGAAATTAGTTTTTATTTTAGTGTCAGAATAATCTAAATAATATGTGTCTTGTGAAAAATGGGTTCAATAATTACTTTGGCTACTCTGGGGTAAAAGAATCGGTCATCATCTGTGCTCGTGTTCACTTCTCCTACAGGAGTTAATAGACTCATGCTGTGTCTTAATTCACAAACCTTCTGTAGTTACACTTGCTATTTGTGTGCATTAAGAAGTAGGATGTGTGCAATTTGAGACAACACTACCCTGTTGAAATTTACGCACTACGCAAGTACTTAGTGCTCACAGTGTACGACACGGCAGAGAAGTATCCGAGACACAGCATCATAACAGTTGCGAGTCTCCACAGTGGCGAAACCCACGTTACACAGATACAGGAAATTGTTGAAATTTAATTGAAATGTTTTAAAACCGTCTTTGGTTAAATTATGGACACCGGTGGCATTAATAACAAGGATTTTATGAAAAATAGTATTTTTAACAACATACTTTTAGACTTTCTGATAACTTAAGTGTTTAATGTCAAACAACTTCGCTTAATTGTATAACCATTAGGGCACAAGATGGCACAAGATGTACTTACCCACTGGGACAAATGGATTCTCCTTTGCTTTTCGCATGAACTTCGACTCATTCTCCTCATAATCAGACATCTTAACTAAATAGAAAAGAAAGGGAAAGTTATGTATTGGTCCAACTTCGACTTTATAGCATTCTAGCTCATTCAGTATGGGATTCATCCATTGTTAGACCCATATTAAATGCAGTGTTAACCCTATATTAGAGTTCTGGATAAGCTTGAAGTTTAAGCCTACAAATTCACAACCCAAGCTGTTTTTAAGTCATGTGTTGTGGTGGAAATTCTGTGAACAAAGATGATCAAAAGATACAAAGTTTATCTTTGAGTATTTTATTGATAAAAAGGCCAAAGGTCTGTCAAGCAATGATCCCATGTGAAGAGTGTGATCTTGTCTGTGCACACCTCAGGTGACCCATAGGGGTCAAGAATAGGAGAAGGGAAAAGTACTGTTGCAACTAGTTAAGACCGGAAGTGGCTTTGATCAGTTTGGCCGTTGTCTGCCACATTGTCTGTTGGACACATCCCCTACTTCCTCCTTAACAGCTGGCTGCTTTCTCCCACAATAAACACCTAGGTAATAAAGAAGTCACACCTTCACCCCGTACCATTTTTCTAAACAAAACAGTAAAGCAATTCAGTGTATTTCCGTAACACTCACTGTGCAGATCTAATGCTAATACCACATTAACTGCTCAGAGGTTAAACACGAAGGGCAGAGGGAATACACGTCCTTCATACTTTTATACCTTGTAATATTATACTCTGCATATAGTAAGACACATAAGCTACTGTGTCATGCTAAGTTATAATATTGTGAAGTGGTTTAGATATTAGCTATCAAAGGCAACATGACAGAAACAACCCCACGAGGAATAACGTCACAGTTTTAACATCGCATAAAACCTCCATTAGCCTACGACATAGGTGGCTAAACTTATTCTTACCTGTTTTAAGGAGTGTGTCGCCAATTAAATCACCTATAAACAAATTATTCTTAAAGTTTTAGGAGTCTTTAGAGCCTCAGATCCCACGGACTGTATGGAGGTAGTAGTATGCCGGCTACGTGATGTAACTACCGCCACACGCAGGTCTGACGTCGGCAGATGACGATTGTGTAGTATTCAAGTCGTAGGAGAAAATGGTAACAATAGCACTCCCCTTACAAATATTTTCAAATTGTAAACGTCCTTCTAAATTCAAGTTCTGAATATGTTTTTTATATGTAGGGCTATGCATTTGTCAAGTTTACAGCATAACAAATGTTCGCTGTTATCATTGTCGCTTGATTATGCTCAGGTTACAGTGTACCAAATTGATGTTAGTAGTAGATCCTATGTGTCCTGAACGCAGCATCAGTTGTACAACACCCTCGGAAAATCAAAGACAGTGAAATGAATGAGAGTTACTACTTCCGGTCTGTTAGGTGTTTAGTACGTTATGCAACTGTAATTTTACCTGCAAATTTCACAAACTAACATCTCTTCAATTTGAAACATCACATACTCTATAGGCTACCACGTTGGTTTACACTTTTGTGTGATCTCTCCTCACGCTAGTCCCTGCTTTACTGATAATTAAACGAAGGTAGAGGAAGATGGAAGTGAATCCTCTTGCTTGGGGTGTTCAGTGGGTCATAAATGCTAATGTTTGAAAGTTTTACGTGCGTGCTCTTTACTCATCAATGGCTGGATCCGATTCAGGAAATTGTAAAAAAAAAATAAAAAAAAAAGGATTAACAATAGGCTCCTTCTAATCCGATTTGATGTTCCACATTTTTAGGTTGATGACCTATGAAGCGGCTTTGAAGCCGTAATGAGCCTGGGACATTTCCTTTATACAATTATGCACTATCAGGTCCCACTGATCACATCCCAGGCCCTGATGTGCACTTTAGATTAAAGTAGACAGATAAAGGAAGGAGTCCTGCAAAGTCACTTATCTTCCAGACAACCTTCTAAGGACATAATTGTGTTGTATAGTTTTATGTAGTGTCATACCTCAAACTGTAATTTCTGCTGATCCAACCCATATGTTTCATATGTCTTTGCTGACCTGTTGAAGTAATAATAAAAATGAACAACTAGTATTTAAACTCTAACTTTTCACAGACAAGGAAATGGCACTGAAATTAAAAGAACTGTCTAAATTAAACTGTGTCAGTCAGTTTATTAGTCCTAGGGGCCTGTATGCAGCGATGTTATATAAGCGACCTACAACTACCACTAATAAAAAATGATTAAGCTTTGAATACATTAAATAAATTGAATATTTATGATACAGGACAGGTACAACTCATGAGTTGTTAGATCAAATCCATACTTTATTCAGGCTTTTTATTTTATAAAGAAAAACGTTTTAGTGTTGCAAATAGGCTATCCATTGCTTGTTATTATGTAAACTCATAGTTGTGCAGTTCCCAGGAACACAAGCAGTGAGTAGTTTTGAGAGTAACATGACACAACTTTAAATAAACAGTTCATGTCTAAATGAAAATGAGTATTACTTATTTCAAATCAAATCAAATCAAATGTATTTGTATAGCCCAATATCACAAATTATACATTTGTGTCAGTGTGCTTTACAGACTGTACAGGTTACGACACCCTCTGTCCTTAGACCCTCGCATCGCACAAGGAAAAACTTCCTAAAAGAAACCCCATAATTAAAGGGGGGGGGGCAATGGAAGAAACCTCAGGGAGAGCAACTGAGGAGGGATCCCTCTCCCAGGACGGACAGACGTGCAATAGATGTTATTTGAACTGTTAAAACTGCTAAAAATGCTGTCGTTTTACCTCATATTTTCGCACACTAAACTACTCATACAACGTAATTAATACATCAAAATGCACATCAGTGGAATACATGCCTGTTGGGTTGAGTGACAAACGACTGACAGGGAATGAACAACCTTCACAGGATAAAGGACCACGAGAGGTTGGTCGCAAAGTATACAAAAGTGAACACAATTTAAACATCACCTCACAGCTCACAGCACAAAAAAAAAGAATTCACAGATAGTGGATTAAAATCACATTTCAAAATAAGTAATTAATGGTTGGGTGCCTCTATAAAATTGTATTTATCATCATTTCATTTAGATAGACAGTTTAAATATAACTTGTTCTCTCTTCGACACCTTGCCACTGCTGCTTTTTACATTGCTTTTTTTTTTTCTCCCAATAAGATGTACATACAATCCAGCAGGTGGTGCTAAATGTCCACTTACGTAGTTTAGCAGCAACACAGAGCAGACTTTTATTTTCAATCGACAATATTTTGCTTATTTTTTCTACTTTTTAAAAAGTGTTGAATTCAGTATTTTAAATATTGCTCTAAAAGCACTTTATTTTATATTTATTTTTTCCTTATTGGATACATTTTATTTATTTATGTCTATATCCGATTGTACATTTTCAACTCTCAGCCCATAAAAGGTTAACAGTGTGGATCAAAGCAGAATAATGATCATAATGTTAGAAAATGTGTATGCCTTTGTGTAACTCCTATATCAAACAGGGTAGGCTTTAGCTTCAGTAACTTTTGTTTCACAACTGCTCGTACATTTGTAATCTGTTAAAAAGTTAAATCAAAAGGTCAAGGTCAAGTTTTACCAGGATATCGTAGATTATGTATTTTATGGGCCTATTGTATCTATTGTAACCATAAAGTCCTGTAATTACAGCTTATACATGTGAGTATGAAATAATGTGTCTGTTTAAACCGTTTAATAAACCGTTTATTTAATCATGAGATAAAATTAAAAGCAAATATTGGCCCAGACTCGATGAACTAGACAACTAAACATGACTTGCACTTTTCTGTGTAAGGTTTATCCAGCAGCTATAATTAATAAGTGATTGCCACATTTAATTAACACAATGAATAGTTGTCAGGGTCAGGGTTATACTTACAATCAATCGTGTGTGAAGGAAACATTTAGCACAATTTAAACAGCACCTCACGGCTCTAAGCAAAAAAAAGGAAAGGGCAGGAAATTGTAACCTGTAGTCACATTGGCTGTGTTTCTTCCTCATCAGAAATTTCGCATGATGAGCCATCATTTGTCAATTGTTTGACTGAGCTGAACTGTATTTGGAGATTTGAAGATTCAGAGCTTTTACATATCCACCATGCCGGGTGTATTTGATCTTTACATGGGTTTATTGTGTCCTCGGCTTCTGCTGCAAAATGAGGTAAAACAAGTTATATTACAAAATGCATGTTTGCAGACATGTTTATAAAATACCTATCATTTAATTATGTTTCATTCAGAACACCCTGTGCTTGGTCTGTTGGTCTTATCTTCACCATTCCACAATTTCTTGCTTAAAAGGAAGTATTGAGTTGGCACTTTCTGGAAAGCTGAAACCAATCCCACAAGTAAAGGGAGGAGCGAAAGTTTGTATATCATGCTGGAGGTTGACCTCATCTCACATACGCTGTGGGGCTGTCTGAAAAATCAGTCATGGGACTGCTACTGCCGATCCTTCTTGGCTTTCTTGCAGCTCTGATTGGAGGGCTGTACCTTCTCGGCGTGTTTCGACAGCGGCGAGCAGGAGAACCACCTCTGGATAAGGGCCTCTTGCCATGGCTGGGTCATGTGTTAGAGTTTCGCAGGAACACTTTGAAGTTCCTACAGAGGATGAGACAAAAGCATGGCGATGTGTTCACAATACAGCTGGGAGGATTTTATATTACATTCCTTCAGGACCCTCAATCGTTTGGGTCAGTTGTTAAGGAGAGTCGAGATAAACTGGACTTCACAAAGTTTGCTGTTCATTTGGTGCGCAGGGTGTTTGGTTACACATCTATAGAGGGTGAACACAACATTCTCCAGATGTTCAGCAACAAGCACCTCAAAGGAGATGGTCTGGAGCTAATGACACAATCCATGATGAATAATTTGCAGACCCTAATGTTGCACAACATCGGCTCAGCTGTAGAAGAAAGAACCTGGATGGATGACGGCTTGTTTAATTACAGCTACAATATTGTCTTTAGGGCCGGCTACTTATCTCTATATGGCAATGAGCCACACAACTCCGAAGGAAGTGAGAAGAAAGCCAAAGAGAAAGACAGAGCTGTATCAGAAGCCTTATTTTCCGAGTTTCGTAAATATGACCAACTCTTTCCCAACCTAGCTTATGGGGTCCTGATGCCAGGGCAAAGGCTGGAAGCACAGAGGATAATGGAATACTTCTGGAACAGTCTGTCGGTGCAAACGATGAAGACCAAGGACAACATCAGTCGCTGGTTGTGGGACATCCAGCAGGCCAAAGAGGAGAGGGGTGAGAAGGAGTCAGCGATAAGCAAATACATGTTTGTGCTTCTTTGGGCCTCTCAGGGCAACACAGGGCCTTCTGCATTCTGGCTGCTCCTCTTCCTCATGAAAAACCCAGAAGCCATGGCTGCAGTGAAGGAAGAGGTAGATAAGGTTCTGAAGGAATTTGAGCAAGAAGTCCAACCTGGTGGTCCTCTAATCAACCTGACCCGTGAAATGCTGATGAAAACACCAGTCCTGGACAGTGCTGTAGAAGAGACCCTCCGACTCACTGCTGCACCCCTCCTCACCAGAGCAGTGCTTCAAGACATGACCCTCAAGATGGCTGATGGCCGCGAATACTTCATTCGCGAGGGTGACAGAATTGCAGTCTTTCCTTACATTGCCGTTCACATTGACCCAGAGATCCACCCTGACCCACATTCATTCAAATATGACCGCTTTCTCAATCCAAACGGGAGCAAGAAAACAGATTTTTACAAAGCAGGGAAGAAGGTGAAGTATTACAACATGCCCTGGGGTGCTGGGGTGTCTATGTGCCCTGGGCGTTTCTTTGCCACCAATGAGCTGAAACAGTTTGCTTTCCTCTTGTTGGTTTATTTTGAGTTTGAGCTGAAGAACCCCGATGAGAAGATACCTGAAATCGACTTCAGGCGATGGGGCTTTGGAGCAATGCAACCCGACAGAGATGTTCAGTTCCGATACAGACTCAGATATTAAATCAGTCAATCACTTTCTGATCAAATGTTTCCTGATTTGAATAATTTCTGTGAGCTTTCATTTGGCAATTATGTAGGAAACATAAGGATTCAACAATTAAGCATTATTTTTATTTTCATACCAATGATGTGATAAGCACATTATGGACGTTAGATGTTAACATGTTATGTGTCGGAGACTAATTGAGATTGTGATGTATGTGATGTACTTAGTTTCTGACAGCTATCTGTGTTTTGAGTTCATGTGCATAAATTCAATGTCACCAAACTTGCTTCACTAGAAGGTGAAGGTTAGGTTTTTATTCTGGGAAGTCCTCGTCCCATAAAGTGCACCTGTAACCATACTGAGACTGAAGCAGAGTATTTTCCTTGACCGAATAAACTGTGTCTCTGAACTGTGTTGTTTTACTCCATATATGTCTTACTTGGAAATGTACATTATGTGACATTACATATATCACCATTTTGTATCAAGGATTTCAAACCTTACATTTATCTTCCTAATTAAAAACTGTTATCATCCTTAACTACTGAATGTCCCAATATTCTTAAAACATTATATTATTTCTTCAGGCTGGCGGTGGGGGATGTGGGTTATTCTGTTGATTGCTGCATCACAGCAATCATACATGTCACAAACTATCAAATATAGTTGTATGCCATTTAGTAAAAAGTCTGGGAATAGATATATTTCTCTAAAAAGAGCTGAGCACTATTATTGATCTTTGTCCTTGTATTATTGATTCAGGGTCATATCGTGCTGTTACATGTCGAAGTTTTGTGAATGATTCACACCCCACAGTCTCATACAGCTGTTTTGTCTGACACACACAGACAGAAGGGGGGGGGGGGGGGGGGGGGGGGGGGGGGTGCTAGTAGTAGTGGTAGTTGTAGTGATTGTAGACAATATTTTTTTAAATAATAACTATTTCTCATAACTTTTCTTATTTACGAATAAATATAATTAATGAAACATTATTTCAAAGTTTTCTGAATTAGCTCTTTTGATTTACAGAATATTACAGAATGTGAATATAAGAGTTGAGAGAAATACATGCTTTAAAAAAACAAACCTAAACTCTAAAATGCCTAAAGCTCACATTTTGGAGAAAGAAGATTTTCACCCCATAGTCAAACTATGTTGGTTTAAACAGCTGCTTTGATGTGGGTCGAAACGTTCACTGCTGTTTTTAGCTGTGGATTGAATGCCCACACAGAAACACACTCATGCACATCTGGTACTAATGCTTGCCATATGCCGTACTTCTACGTCATTTCCAGCATCTGATAAAACATGGAGGAAGTGGCCAGGAAAAACAAAAACCTTGTGATAAACCTCCAGTAAATACCAACTTTGATAAACCTACAATAATTACTACCATTATCTAACTTTTCTTTTCAGCACTGTTGTCATATTTGATGACTATGTTTGTGGACTTAAATTGGATTACATTATTAAAAAACAAAAAAAGTGTCCCAGTCTATTCCTGATGCTGTGCGAGGAACCTATACAAGAATAACAAAACAGTGACAGTAAAACGTTAACGCACTTCACTCAGCTGTCATATTGCTAATATATCAAATACAAGCGGATCATGTTATTTCTGGCAACATATCAAGCTGCAAGCCAAGGCATTGATTCCTTATAATAATTATAGCTAGTATGTGAGCTACTTGCCAACTTCGTTAATGTCAAATAGCATATGCCGTTGCTCTTTCCTTCAACATCATGGATAGATTTTGTACCCCTTCATTTGTCAAGTTAAGTCACATTTATTTATAAATCACAAAACAACTCACGTTTTCAAAAGTGCTGTACAAACCAGAGCAGGTAGCTAACACAACATTTATCACAAATAAAAGAAACACCGACATAAACATCAATGCACACAGTGCATTGGCACAAATAAACAATACATAGGCATCGTCCCAATCAGCCACATCATGAGGAGTTAAACGCTAGAGAGTAAAAATATGTTTTCAGCCTGGATTCAAAAGAGTCAATGGAGTGAGCCTAAATGATAGGGAGGGCTGACCGGAGCGTAGGCGCTAACCAAAGTTCGTCCGGGCGGGCACAGTTTTCTACTGAACCACTGATACAAGAATTTTAAATCAATATGCCAACAAAAACCTGCAAGCTTAAACATCGAATTAAAACATGGGTCATGTTTTATTTGAAAGAACTCGAAAAAAGTTAATGTTGTCCTTTAGACGATATTCACTGAGGGACAAAATGTTCTAATCTATTTGGAAATACTCCCTTTGTGCTTCTGTGTGGACTCTGACCTAGCCAAAACACCCCACCATTTGTCTCCCCATCAGTTACACTGTAGGACTTCTCAGTAAGTGGCCCAGGGGGGCAGAGGGCATGGACCTAACATGTTACTGTGCAGAACCATGTTCATGTCTAACTGTATACACAGTACACATTCATCCCAAGCAAACCCTGGCAGTCCGTAAGGCGATGTCCTTTGAGAACAATTACCCTTTCATCTTTATGTTTAGCCGTGCAAAGCCTAGGTGGGGAACAGAGAGTCCACTGGGTGTAAACAATAGTGCTGCCGCTGGCCATGGAGGCATAAGCAAGCTAGCTAACTAACTAGCCAGCCGCTAAATGAGTACAATTTAAGAACTTTTCTTCAGGCACACACTTATCACAAAGCACTTCACACTCGTCACGGCAACTGTTGAGTTGAGATACAAAAAGAGGACAAGAGGTCAAACGTGATGCCAAGAACATTATATCAGATCTTCCGTGATCATTATGTTTTTGGCATGCCATAGCACATCAGGAAAGGAATTGTCATGCCATATTATCATCGCTTGACAAAAACCAGCCCTCTGCAACCAGCTGAGGAAAAGCCTTCCACAAGATGCATTGGCCTTGGAAATAACTTTTAAACAAAAGCAAAGAATCCCAAATTGTGTTCAACTCATGCGTCAGAAGAAAGGTTTAAGTGGATAATAAAATGTGTAGAACAGAAATGAAAACAAGAAATGTACTGGAGGTTGTTTAAACCCCTGGAAATGGAAAATAATGTGATCATTTTGGTAGTAATCTCATATGTAATGTCACACTCACAGACAGCTAAATCTGGAAAAGCAAGGTCTGGGGAGGTAATTCTGGGTAAATGAATGGGGTTGTAGGAGTCGTCCTGAATTAAATAAATTAACAGTCAGTGGTCTTGGCAATAGAGGCGGACGGTCTGGCGAACAATGGGGCCTTTGGCAGGACGCTGGTCTCCTGAGTGTTCTGCCTGTACTTGGTGGTGAGGGGTTTTGAAGCAAAATGACCCATTGTCTCTCCCATCCTGCCTCTGAGCCTGAGCAGTGAAACGATGCCTCTGGATGCCCGCCCAGGATGAGCTACCATTAAGTACAGAATAAGCTTCTGCTTTACCCTTCATGGACAGGTAGGTGCAGCCTTTATTTTATTGTTTTACTCTGGTGCTGTGGATTGCTGCTCATCGTATGCAGTTTTTCGGTTTGATATTCCAAAAAAGAGGCTTTAACTTTTATTTTTTTACCAGCATTTGAATTCAACTGTAGGAATAGAAGTTTATGCAACTTCAAATGGCATAAAATAAGTAGGTTTGCTTGTTGTGCTTTTGCCTAAATATGATCTAAGCATTTCCGATTCATTTCTAATAGAGGGTGGATAAAGAGACTCCGTGTGGGGATTAATTAACATTATGCTGAGAGGTTTAGTTTTAATGCCAGTGTCTTAAATTGTGTAGTTGACTGATATTGTGTTGGTGTTTTGTATTTAATCCTTTGACCTTTATCTGACTTTATCATCTGTTGTTTCATTAAAACAATAAGAAAGTATATGAGCAATGAGGCTCAAATAGATACGTGGTTGTCTTAAACCATTAAACACTATAATAAGTTATAGCTTTATATCCTGTCATTGTTAATGGTACTGTTTCTACGTATAAAGCAAAATAAAACAAAAACATATTTGATAGGAGTTTTTCAAATCAACAAAATGAAAAAAAAAACTTGATACAGAGCAGTTTAACAGGAAACAAAAGCCTGGAACAATGGGCCACCGCATATAGAACAACCCTTCCTGTTGTGCTGTAAGGCCCTTTTAGAATTTGACTCGCATAGATACATTAACTGCCTTAAAGTAAATGATTCAGCTGTGGTGTTTGTTTTCATGAGGATCTGTCACTTGCTTTCAACCTAGTTTTGTTTTGTATCAACTGGGTCATTGCTCCCGATTTCAAGGTTTAGTCGGGGTCAAATCGTGGACTCATCATGTTGTGAGAGTCAAACATATTTCAAAACGTTTCAATGTTCTCCAGGAGTCTGTGTTAATTGAATACATGATTGCCATCTAGTGGATAGAAATGCCCACTGACAAAAGTAGAGAAAAGTAGATAAACTACATACTAAATTAGGCTTTTAACTATAGTGATTTATTCAATAGCAGGTCTTCTTTTTCCATGTAGTGAATGCAAAACCTTCCCCCGCACACATCATAATCATTGACCTTGAAGGTTAATATTTGCCCAATCTGCTGATTATCTTGTCTTATCACTGGCTTGTTAGCTAAGTCACATATATTCACTCGTGCACTCTACAGTATGTGCACGTATACATTTTTGATCTGAGCTTTCGTTGTGTAAGTGCACGTCAAAGAGAAACTATAAGTATATTGCAGTTATCAGTGTAATCCTGCAGCGTTGCTGTCAGGAGTTCACTGAGTTGGAGAAGGTTAACGGCACTAAGACATCTTAAAGGAAGGAGTTGCAGTAAACATATCTCTGCTAGTCCAAATGACCCTGACTAGGTCTGTTGCTCCTTTGGGCTTGCCCCAGATCAGCCCATGACATAGCCAGTTAAGACAAGATAATGTCAAAGATTAAGGCCCTACAGCTCTGCAAGCAAAGCGTTGTTACTTTTGTTTATTTGGACGGGTAGTGTTGGAATGTACTGCCTTGATGGAATACTTCATCAGCAAGAGAGTGTAAAAATGATGACAGGGAATAAAAGAAGTAAGAAATACATACATCCTGTGAACTGAATACAATTTGTTTGATTCACTCATTTGCTTGAGTATTCAATTATAATGTAGTGTGTCTTGTCAAATATACAACTGTGGTTTTCAATATACATTATCAACAATACACATTTTAATCATCCTTGTGTTTTTATTTGTTCCGCTATTTGTAATGTTAGAGACCTACTGCGGTCTGAGGGCTGTCAAGCTAATCTAAACGAGTGTGCTCCGCTCTAATCTACTTTATTTGCAATAAAGCATCGGCTACATTTAATCACTTCTTTCCACTGAGCTATACGTTTCTGAGCTAGCCAGTAAGATAAGAAAACATGGTGCCATTGTATCTTGAAGCCTACAGTCAATCATGTAGTGTGGCCACTGGTTTGCACAATGTTCCACAACTTTTCTGTGAAAAATATAAATGGCAAATAAGATAAAAACTTGCGAAGTCAGCTCATGAGGTCATGAGGTCATGAGGTCTAATGGATGAAGCAACACTCATACTCTATATCTATAAACAAAAATGAGACATGTATTTTAAGCTCTTCATGTCAAGTTTACAGGTCAGCCTGACACAACGCATCTACATTAATGTGTATAAGAATTGTTTATTTGTTTCAAAATTAACGGAGCTTCCTTCTGGGACAGGAAACGGGCCTATTCTAATGGCACATAATCTACTTTTAAGACTATTAAACTATTGCTATGCATCCTCATTTTCTCCTGTGCTTTAAATAGTTTCTTCTTAAGCGAGTCCAGATGTAAAGTATGCAATGAAGATGAGATGTTAGATATTTTTGGGAAATAACGGATAACCTGACATTTGTTTTTATTATTTTAACACACGCTCTCTCCCTTTACAGTAGTGGCGAGGCTAATTTTCAATACAAGTTGCTTTGCTCATGTGGGAGACGCAAAGCCCTGGCTGAGGGAAGTTGTTGGCATCCACCTCAAGGCTTTTCATCTCAGTCGCTTCAGTGGAGTCCAGCCTTAGTAAAACTGGCACGGGACGCACTCACCCTGGGGGTAGGATAGGCTCGGCTGAGAAACTGGGAGAAAAATGAACAAATGAGATGGGACTGCCACCACTCTCAGGCTGCCTATGGGATATCCCCTGCAGCCTGGTAAGAGCAGTTTAATGATAGTAGTAGGAGAGATAGGAGAAAGGAGGAGTCCAAGCACCAAGTTGCATGTTTTTTCTCTGGTGTCTTGTGTCACTCTTTTCTCTGGGGGGGGGGGGGGACATTCAAGTCACATGGTGGAGCTTGATCTGTTACATAAACACAGACCTCCACAGCCCCCAGTCTGCTCGCATCAACTTTGTTCAGTAAATACATGTGGATAAAACTCTTGTGATGACATTGGTGGCGGCCAAGGAGATTTGTCGAGATGTTCACTCCTCCATGTTGCATCACTTTAACACTCGGCTATGCTGCAAACCCTCACAGCACCCAGTGACCTCTTAAAGGTGAAACAGTCTGGGAATAACAAAACCATTCTGTTGAAATATGTCTGTCATTAAAAGTATACATTTAAAACGTTGCAATAAATGTATGAAAGGATTTCTACAGCAAGTACACCACAGCAATTTGATTAATTATTTGAAAGTTGTTGTACTACCACAACTGAAATTAAAAAATCTGCTCTGTTTTACATTCAACACTAAATATAACCACAACCTAATGAATATTAAACGTTCTTATTTGGCTGTCACATGATGCCAGTCCTTGTGACAAGAGCAATGTCAAACAATGTCTTACAGGGAAATACTGTAATATTTTCCTGGCTCTGGGCGATCCAATCAATATGTATCAACATGACCTAGAGTTACCCAAAGCTAGACTTGCCTGAATTGTCAGAGGACACAATGACAACACATTCAAAACTAGACAGTCATTGGTTTGACTGCTTGCATTTGTGCACATTTGTCTTTGCTTAAAGTAACGGTGAGAAATTCAAATGTTTCATTGCCGTTTCAAAGATTTATTAATTGTTGAGGGAAAAATCTATTTTTCCAAAATAGCAGTATTTGCCTATTTCACATAAATGTTGCTCAATCATCAAATACATGGAATTAGATGGCCAGTATTAAATAATGTTAAATCAAGGTAAACCTTGTACTGTGAGGTTTAAGAACCAAACATAAAAAGAAAAAAAGTGTTAATTTTAGACAATGTTAGATTTTTGAAGTTCTAAAGATAGATAAATAAAGTATCTCTTTTAGATTTATCACCAAATATATAACGTCAAGCTAATTAATCTAGTCTGTGAATAAATAAATATACTGTATATATAAATATATATATATGACATATTATTATCAATTAAAGTAAAGCATTGAGGCACCTTAGTTAGTATAAATTGTAAATCCCAGCAAGTTCTACCAACTGTTGAGGAACTTACTCTAATTGACTTTTAATTTAATGTTCACTTAACAACCGTCTCCACTGGACCATCTGTGTCTTCTGGGTGACGGAAAGATTTTGGATGTAGAGGAATGCACGGCAACTTAAAAACACGTGCTTATCCGTCCCTTAGGGATAGCACATGTCCAAACCCCAAATGCTCTACTCATTCCAGCAGCATTCCCTGTCTTCTTTTCTTCAGCGCTGCACCAGGGGTGCTCGCCACGCCACATCTCCTCAGTCAGACGGAAAGGGGAGCCCTGAAGGCGAGGCCTGAGGAGGATGGGTCCTGCAGGCCCAGATGGCTGGCTCTCAGAGCTTTCTACAAATTACTCAAACAGAATCTAAATGCAAAGACATCTCATAAGCTCATTCTTAACATATCTCTCTGCAGTGGCCATTGCTCTCTACCTAAAGACAGTCTAACATCCGTACAATACATTAAGGAAATATACGGGAAATAAAGAATTCTTCATCGTCATTTAAGGAACTGAGTTGAACGTTTGATTTCATTGATGGTGGCCTTACTGATGTTGTTGAACGTTATTCTTGGCTTTATAGCTGTACACAGGTCATAATTAAGGGTTATTGAGGGCCTTGTGAAAGTAACATTATAATAATATGGTCGCTGTGATGATGACCAGACACATTTCATTAATGCAAGCCAGACACACACCCGTTTATCTGTCCTCTATTAAAAGTAGTTGACTTTAGATCCCTTCCAAATCTTGACAGCAAGGTCTGGCACATACAATAAAGAGACGGAGAAATTCCTTTCCGATTTTAATCTTGCATGAATCACCTCCTCATCTGTACTCTGTCGTGCCATTTCACACTTTAGAAAACATGTAAGGAAGTGTGTGTGTGCGTGTGTCTGTGTGTGTGTGTGTGTGTGTGTGTGTGTGTGTGTGTGTGTGTGAGAGAGAGAGAGAGAGAGAGAGAGAGAGAGAGAGAGAGAGAGAGAGAGAGAGTGAGTGAGAGTGAGTGAGAGAGAGAGAGAGACACTTCTGTCCACATACTCTCGCCATCTCATGCCCCAAGTAACAACGTGTGCTACTGCAATCCGCAGGCCGAGGTGACAGCTTGAAAGTATAAACATCGAGTCGGAAAAGAAGTGTAGCAGGAGTGCAGAGAGCGACCTGTCCACTGCTCTGTTATCTGGCCATCTGCCTGGACGGAGGATCTAAATATTATGACACTTGATATGACTGAGCGTACCTGCTGGTTACATTCTAACGGATCTGCTCTGAGGCAAGGTGGCTTATGTCTCGGTGACACTTCTGTCCTCAAACTCTGTGTCTTTTTGTCCCCAAAGTTGTTCTTTCAAAACTGTCAGCTGTTATGTAATTGACAGATTATTATAGAGGTTGCTAATCTGCATTCGCGGTGGTTGATGTGTGTGTTTGTGTGTGTATGTGTGAGATGGGAGAGAGGGGGAGAGAGAGAGAGAGAGAGAGAGAGAGAGAGAGAGAGAGAGAGGTGGATGTTTTAAATTACCTTTTGCATTTTTACAAATGTGCGCTATACATCACTGTTCTTCTCAGAGTGAGCTACTGGTGTTGCTGTATATGGGGGGCATGTAGACATTAACCTGTAAGAAGCTGAGACACAGATAGATGGAGACAGAAAGGGAGAGAGAGAGAGAGAGAGAGAGAGAGAGAGAGAGAGAGAGAGAGAGAGAGAGAGAGAGAGAGAGAGAGAGAGAGAGAGAGAGAGAGAGAAAGTAAAAGGGAGTGAGAGAGAGACCTTCATCATCTGTGTTACAAATATTGCACATGAGCGTTGGGGGGGGGGGAGGTTGACTGCTTTGCGATTAACACGTTCCCTCAACTGAGTCTTCATTTCAATCTGTAGTGCGATATCCTCAAGTCTGAACCCTTGGATGAGGGTCACTTGCCAGAGGAGGATTTTTTTCTGCCTCTCTGTTTTTTATACTTCCTTCTTGGGCAGAAGGCTGGTGTAATAGAAACCAGACACAAGGCAGAATGTGAGGCATTCACAGCGGCGAGACCTCACTTCTTCGCAGAGTGGGAAAACGGATTAAATAGAAAGTCCAGTCTTGAAAGTTTTGACGTTGTTTTTTTTCCGTTTTTTTTCCATTCTGGAAGTTATCAATAAGACGGAAAAGGTCAGGACATTAGGATGGAAGTGGTATTCCATGGATCAGACTGTGCAGGGGATATCTAGAGAGGGCACAGGAGACCTTCAGGATGGGAAATGCATGTACAACTTTTCCAGGTGGGTTGTTTCAGTTATTGACTTTCCCCTAAAGAAACGGTATGATTTATTCATCCTGTCATATCATTGTAAATGCACATTTTGTTACAGTACAATTGTGGACTGTTTGTGAGGTCACTCTGCTGAAAGATCCTGTCATGCCATTGAAGTAGTCTTTGAATATTCGGCTATAAAGACAAAGAAATTGAAGAAATTTTACAAAAAGCTATTTTAATATTTTCACCCAACACAATACGATATGATGCAAGTTTAATAATGTCAAATATATTGGGCCTGCATCTGCATTTGAGATGAAATACCTACACCTACAATTAAAAAATATTTCTTAAATATATAGTATGATTAACTATCTAATTTATTTAACCTTATTACATTTTCTTTAAAAGAGTGGCTCTATATTGTGGAATTAATATTTCATGAGTGAATGTGTTTATTCAATTTGTATATTTTCTGTAATTACAATACCTTTATAGTATAGCATTTTAAAATAGGGTAACCCACAGTATATTACTGAAACATTTAAATTCTAAAAAGTATATTTCTCCCTATTTTAAAGAATATTATAAATTAAAAGTGTCTTTGTATGGTATCTCAACAGACACGTATTACGAAAAAATGCATTTACATTGCTGCTTTATCGTCAGTAAAATCTCACGTGTTTAACAGGCAAGTCCCACTTAGATTAGGAATCTCTTCTCAGGGGAGACCTCCTATAAATGGCAACAGCACTACAAATTAAAAACAGACAAGGCAGCAAATAATCAACAAAACAAGCTGTAAAACACTTTGCAAAACAAGTCAGCAGCAGGCGCATATCTCAAGATTACTTCAATGTCAGGGTATGATGTTGACGCTATAATACACAACACATTCATTCAAACTTAGAAATCCTCAGTGGCGTGGCCCTCCTGTCATGCCATCCTGGGGCAGACATGAGTCGCACACCATAGGTGCCATCTGCCTCCATGCGGCTGTACCCCTCCCCAGTGTCAGCAGTGCTGGATCTGGAGGGGAGGCCTCGTGGCAGAGCAACAAACCTCTCCTGTTCACTCAGATGGCAGGGGAGATGGCACATCCCACGCCAGGGAACACAGTGCCGCAGTCATGAGATCAACACGAACTCTGCAGCTCTGCCTTATGAATGAAGGGAGAGAAGCGTTACGTTGTCTCCTCAGTGCAGCTTCATTCACCTCACAGTCAGAGTGTGACACTACGAGTCTTCATGTCATCTGTTATTTCTGTGCGCGTGTCAGAGTACAGTATGTTTCTGAAGTGGCCTTCTTCTACCAGAATGGACTTTTCAGAGCTCTGTCAGTTTCATCTCGTGTTTTTTCAGCCTCTTGTAGTCTTCGGCGTGTTCTTCGGTCAAAGCACAAAATGGTTGTTGTTGCTTGTGTGGGATGTTTTAATCTTCCCCGTTTGCTATTTTTGCATTTTCAACCCTTTTTTATAAATGATTTCAATATGTTAGAAGGGGATATAAGAAACACTGTGTGATGTGTGTTTAGATAGGACGACTGAATGACATCACCCTACTCACTGACAGGAATCAACACAAGCCATTGTCTTGTGTTTGGCTGCGCAATCAATTGAAAATGAACGTCTCCTTTACATCAGAAAGTCTGTGCAAATGACTACACTTGATTTACAGTATAACACATTTGCAAAGTCCACATTCCCTAGGAATACTGTAGGTCCACACTGGATTATATCTGAAATGGTTGATAGATTAATCAATGATTAAGTGATTGACAGATGAATAAATCGGCAACTATTATGATAATCGATTAATCATTATTCATTCAGAAGTATCTCGTTCCATCCACTCAAATGTGATTATTTGTGTATTATCTGTGTTATTCTGTGTTATTTAAATTGATAAATTTGGGTTTTGGGAGTGGTGGTGAAATAAAATACAACTTTTGAAGATGTCTCCTTGCGCTCTGGGAATTTTTTTTGACTTTGGTTAGACACAAGCAGCACAGGATTACACCTGTAAGAAGTATACAGTTACAACATAACACTACAAAGTAATATTCACTGTGATTCCTATGGCAACATTACAATTCACAAAAACATTGAATTGATTGGAAATGTATAGCTTTCTGAAGTTCAAATCAATTCATTAATAGGTCCTTACTCGGATCTTAATCAATTCTTTATTCTCTCATTACAGACTCTAGTTGAAAAGCTTGTTAGAGCAACATGAGCTGGAGCTTTCTCACTCGTCTCCTGGAAGAGATCCACCATCACTCCACCTTTGTGGGGAAAGTGTGGCTGACGGTGCTCATCATCTTCCGCATTGTGCTCACAGCGGTGGGAGGCGAGTCCATCTACTCGGACGAGCAGACCAAGTTCACCTGCAACACCAAGCAGCCAGGATGTGACAACGTATGCTACGATGCATTTGCCCCTCTCTCGCATGTCCGCTTCTGGGTCTTCCAGATCATTATGATCTCCACTCCTTCTATCATGTATGTGGGTTACGCCATCCACAAAATAGCCCGAATTACAGAGGAGGATCGCAGGAAGCACCACAGGCTCCGCAAAAAGCCTCCTCCTCACTCCAGATGGAGAGAAAGCCACCATCTGGAGGATGTCTTAGAGGAGGATGAAGATGACGATGCTGAGCCCATGATCTACGACGATACACTGGAGGTGCGAGGGGCCAAGCCTGAACCAGTGAGCAGCACTAGCAAAGACCCACCAAAACATGATGGCCGCCGAAGAATTATGCAAGAAGGCCTGATGAGAATCTATGTTCTTCAGCTCATGTCACGAGCTATTTTTGAAATCGCTTTCCTCGCAGGACAGTATCTCCTGTACGGGTTTCGAGTTAATCCTTCATATCTATGCAACAGGGTGCCCTGTCCACATAGAGTGGACTGTTTCATCTCTAGGCCCACAGAGAAAACTATCTTCCTCCTCATCATGTATGTGGTAAGCTGTCTTTGTCTAGTGCTAAATGTGTGTGAGATGCTTCACTTGGGAATTGGCACTTTTCGGGACACCCTTCGCATGAAGAGGAACCGGGGCCGACGGATGTCCTACGGCTACCCGTTTTCTCGGAACATCCCAGCCTCCCCTCCGGGGTACAACCTTGTGATGAAGACAGACAAACCTAGCAGGATCCCAAACAGCCTCATCACCCACGAGCAGAACATGGCCAACGTGGCCCAGGAACAGCAGTGCATCAGCCCAGATGAGAACATCCCTTCTGATTTGGCGAGCCTACACCGGCATCTACGTGTGGCCCAGGAACAGCTGGATATGGCCTTTCAAACATATCAAACCAAAAACATCCAGCAAACCTCCAGAACCAGCAGTCCTGTATCCGGGGGCACTATGGCGGAGCAAAATCGAGTCAATACAGTCCAGGAGAAACAAGGAGCGAGGCCAAAATTAGCCACAGAGAAGGCAGCAACTATTGTAAAAAATGGAAAGACGTCTGTCTGGATCTAGAGATAAATTAAATGTAGTAATTTAACAGTAAAAACTTTTAGGACTCCAGGACTGCACTGTGACACCGCTGGAGGATGTGCATGTGTGTGTGTGTGTGTGTGTGTGTGTGTGTGTGTGTGTGTGTGTGTGTGTGTGTGTGTGTGTGTGTGTGTGTATGTGTGTGTGTGTGTGTGTGTGTGTGTGTGTGTGTGTGTGTGTGTGTGAGAGAGAGATGCGACTTCGGACAATAACAATTTTGAATTTCAATCACTCCAGCTGAAGGAGTACAGTAAACAGTTTTGGGGAATTTAAAAGAAAACACACATTATCAAATCCGGCATCACAAATCTTCCTTTTTACTGTAGTGTGTCATTTTGTGCTTGCCATAGCTTCTGGACATGATTAACATGTGCTTACTTAGCTAAACATCTCTAATTTCAGCTAAAATGTCAAAGTATAAACAGACTGCTTCGGGCTATTTATCTGATCTACCCTTGACTGCCGCTGAACTGGATTAATCTGAAGAAATCTAACTTTGTAAGTGTGTGGTTGTACCCTACATCTAAATTGGAAAACACAGTGAAAAACACTGTAAAAATGCACAATGACTCATTTCTGAAGAATAATGATTATTATGCATGTTTATCATTGGGAGAAGTATTTTTGGATGTAGTATGGATGAGTGTTGTTGGGAGCAGATTAAATGTGAAATATTTTGATAAAGATAATGAAACCGGGCTGTGTCACTGTAGGCTCTTCTGGTAGACATCTGCTCAGTGTGATGATCTTCAGTCATTGTGTGCAAAGCCTTTATCTATTCTGCGTTTTCCAAAGCCGTGCAGTGTCACGTTTGAAGGGGAAAAGGTAAGTGAAAAGAAAATCGGATTCTTTTCTAAACTAAATATTGATTTTCTGCAATCTGAAGCAGATGATGCATGCTTTACAACTGGGAACATACACATAGGCTACAGTAGAAATCCCATCCTTAGCTATTAAATTAGCTCTACATTTATCTTATGTTTAGGCATGCTAGGTCTTGAAGATGACCGTTTAAGTTTTTCTGTCATTGAAGCAGTATGTTTCTAAAATTGGTTTCTGAGTAATATTTAATCCTGCCTTCACTGTTGTCGAAACTTCAAAAGTGCCTCGAACTTTTAAAGACTGTTCTCCTATTTTATTCATGAAGAAATAAACTTATTTGAAACCTCTGATTTCTTGCTTTATAATACACATTTGCTTCTCTGCTTCATCACAGCAATGGTGTGTTTTTGAAAATATGTTGTTGTAGTAAAACATTAACAAATTGTAAATGACTCATTTACGCAAACTGACTCATTTGCTGCGTGAGATGAGACATTTTGAAATTCTTCTGTTACTGATCACAGCGAATTTGTGTTATGTATGTACTCCAAGAAGAACATTTTGAAATGTATGGGGCAGTTAACTGTAATGAAAAGAATCGTACGTACCGGCATAATAAAGTAAAGCGTTGGTGCAGGAGGGTGATATAATTTTTACAACCTACGAAATCACACAGCATTTTATTTTCTTAAATATGGGAAAATACAATAAAAATGGAAAAAAGGCAGCTCTTTACCAGAATCAGCTGCAGCTATAAGAAAATAAAATCATATTCAAACAATAATACATACATATATTATTAAAACAAGACTTAGGTTTTAAGTGTGAAAAGATTGACTTATGGAAACAACACACACCCATTCTTGTTTCCATTAATAATTGGATAAGTAGCACCAGATGTGGTAGTTAAAACAAACAAAGAAACCTCACACATTAGAGTAGCTCAGTGCGCACAACAGCAAACCTTTGCACCAATCCACAAAACTCCATCTTGAACATGACTTAATATCTCCATAATCACACATAATCACTGTATTTCAAGAGTTAAAGGAAACTATGAACATACTAATATATATATATATATATATATATCAAACATTTGGTGCATTTTCACATCACGTTTTACCTGGTAACTATGGGAGTGTGTGTGTGTTCATTTCTTTGTGTTTTCTCATCTGTTAAGGAGATTTACTGAGCAGTGAATGTTTATAGAGCCTTGGTGCGAGCCACGTTAAAATGTTAAATCACATTTCAAAACAAATCTGGAGAACTTTAAATAGGGATAAGAGGCAGTTTATTTGGTACAAGACTAACTGAAAAGCCAAATCAAAGTTTGATTAGTGGTTAGCATCACAATTAATGTTAAAACAAGCCACGGAAACCACTATCTCAAATAGCCAACTAAGAAAAATAATAAAACTAACAAATTCAATGGATATTGTAAATGTTATGCAAACCTACTAACAAATTAGGAATATTGTATTTTTTTAAAAAGAATAACACATTAGTAACTTCAATACAAAAACGGGAAAACGTATAATTCTCTTTTAGAAAACATTAATTAACTTTAAGCTAACAATGTAATGAGGAAAGAAAAGGAAAGGAAACAATTCTAATATTAAAGTAAGTTCATCTGGAGGGCAGAGGACAAAGAAAGAATCAAGCCTGCTGTGTCAGCTGGATATACTATATCTCAACAAAGCACATGGGAGCATACAGTATATAAGGTTCAGAGCCAGGTGAAGAAAACACATCATATTTCTATAATTAAGAAAAATAATAAATAATAAAAATAATAGTTTTAGTCTCATAACAAATGGAGGAGAATGCACAAATTCAAAACATGTAATAAAAGTTCTGAATTTTTACAGCAAACATTATACATCATCATACCCAGAACAAAATGCTATTTTTTTGAAAAATTAAACAATATGATTCCAGTAATTGATTAGAAAGGGGTGCAGTATCTCACCATATTGTAGTATAGTCCTACCCAAGCTACACACATGTAGAAACAACAGATCAACTGTTTTATTCTTGTGATAATATTCAAAACCTATCCTTGCAGGATTGGCTGAGCTCCAAATCCATAAATACAGATTATGTCCATTTCAAAACTATATAATGACGAGTAACTAGGCAGAACAAGAATATTGCATTTCTATTCAATAATATGATCATAATAATAACAATACATATTATATACATAAATGTCGCTTTTGGATTGTGTTTGTTTAAGATCCCCTCCAGTCCTAGTTTGTAGTCTACGGTCCAGAACCAGACATGTAATGTTTTGAAGACAGGGGGGGGGGGGGGGTGGGGTGGAGAGAGAGAGAGAGAGAGAGACACATGTTGCGTTATTATCGAGCAATGCATTGTGGGATTTCAAAATGGAGCCCTTGATGCTGGAGTCAACTGCTATGTCCTGTGTTATGTAGCCGTTCACTACTGTTGAACAGCAGGTTAGCCACTGAGATTTAAAAACTAACACACTCCTGTGACATTGTACAACATGGGGGTGTTGTGTTTCGCCAGGGGGGCGTTCACGTCCGCCAGAAAATACACCGGTCGGTATTTGTGCGTCACCTTTCTCTCCGGTGCGTCAGCTCCAGCTGGGGTCCGTGTTAGAAGGTACAGCCAGGAGACTGTTCAGAGAAATGTCTCTGCACAGTTTGTGTGCTATCACCTACCTCACAGGACCTTACTTAAAATCCAGGGACAAGACACGAGCCCGTTTCTTCAGGGGATTATAACCAATGACATGGGGCTGCTGGAGGAGCCTGGACTCACAGCTATGTACTCACATATGCTCAATGTGCAAGGGAGAACACTATATGACATCATGTTGTACAGGTACAGTACACTTCATCATACTGTTCATTGTGTTCAGTAAACATGAGGGTGTGGCTACTTATCTTGAAAGGCAGTTGCAGGCGTTGGTACTCGCCTAGTAGCAGACATCAGGCCCGGACAGTCAGTGGTGTGTGTACAGTCTGGCTCAAATAGTAATAACAAACAGAGTCTAAACGTCCTTGTCCAAGTCACTTTCAACTGAGAAGAATGAATAAACAGTCCACCATTTAGATCAGTCAATATAGAAAAACACTTTGCCAGCTAATGTGTTGTACTCAAACAAATATGGACAAAAGAATGTAGGCTATATATAGATTTAAAGTTTTCTATTTGTGTCTTAAGTATTTATAATCGTGGCCTCAGTTGTGACCCCATGTTGCAAATGTACATAACAAGTCCCCAATAACACCCTCACATATTTTTAAGTAATGACGTCCTTGCTGCATATGATGGCTGCAGTTACCTAACAGATGTCCTTTTTTTTTATTACCTTGAACCCAACATGCATTTCAACAGGAAATAGCCTTCAGTAAATACAGGAAGTGAGATGCTGTCTAAATGCTATTATATTAAGGCTTTAAAACAGTTTGAAGGACATTTACAACTTTTAGTTTCCCGTGATACTATTATGAGACCGATGCCAAATGTTTAGTTTGAACTCTGCCTGGCAAGCTGGAACACTAATACAGATTTATTTTTTAATTCATTTTAATTATGTACTTATAGTATCCAATGTGTAGCACTTTAATATATTGTTAGAAAATTGTTGAACTTAAAACATAAAAATAAATGTTAGCCATTTTTCCAGAATCAAAGAACATGGTCTTCATCTAAACTCCACTAGTTTTCTGATGAAGAAAGTGACATAAAGCCCCTACACAACTGCTGTTCATAGTAAACCTGTGTACTGTCTGTGTATGTATTTCCCATAATCATAGCTCCACCCAACCTCACCTATTCAGCCGAAATACGTACACACACCTGGGAGGGTGCAGCGCGCAGTGCATACAATCTTGAATCACAGAAAGACATACAATACTACTAGTAAGATTTAGGTAAATTAATACAAGCTATATGTCGATATGCACATCTTTTGGTGCTAATAAAACGATTCTCTAGAGAACAAACAACGTCATTAACTCAGGTAACAGAGTACAAAGGTATGTTGTAACTCTGAATTAACTGATTGTTTAGTTTTTATAGTTCATAGGCACTAAACTTTCTCTATTTCCTTTCAGTCTGAAAGAAGCTGATGCAGGACAGGGCGTTTTCCTTGAATGTGAAAGCACAATGAAGGACTCAATCTTGAGACATTTGAAGATGTACAAGCTCCGCAGAAAGGTCAACATAAACCCCTGTCCAGAGCTCTCTGTATGGGCGGTGCTTTCCAAGCAAAAGAACGCAGGTCAAGAGGCCAGTAAACCTGAGCTCTCCTCCCCAGACAAAGCTCTGGTGTGGGAGACCGATCCCCGAATTCAGGAAATGGGCTGGAGATTGGTGTTGGACAGCCAAGTTGATCCCTTGGATATCATTGCATCATGTCAGAAAGGTGACTCGGTGGATTATCACAGACATCGCTATGCAATAGGTAAGACCAGTTAGAATACTTGCAGTTTGTTTTAAAAAGAGAAAAAGAGGACAAAACAAGGATTTGTATGCACATGTGCTCTTGACGCTTATTGTTTGTTTCCTCTGCTGTCATTGTTGTCTAGGACTTCCTGAGGGAGTGAAGGACCTTCCCCCCGGGGTGGCACTACCACTAGAGTCAAATCTCGTCTACATGCAGGGTATCAGCTTTAGCAAAGGCTGTTACATTGGCCAGGAGCTCACAGCCAGGACTCATCACACTGGGGTGATTCGGAAACGCCTGATGCCAGTACACTTGTCAGCTCCAGTCCAAGACCTTGAGGAAGGAGCTGCGCTGCAAACGCAGTCGGGCAAGCCAGCTGGGAAGCACCGAGCAGGGGTTGGAGAGCTGGGTCTGAGCCTAATACGCATGGCTCATGCCAAAGAAGCATTGACACTCAAATCTTCTCACGACACCACAGTGGTACTTGAGGCCTCTGTGCCAGACTGGTGGCCTAAAGACGTGAAAAACAACTGAAGAGGATGTTTTATAGTTTCCAAAAATGTGACAAACATCGGATCTGACAGACTTCTCATAGACAGAACCCCGAAGTACAGTATGTTACACTGTCATTGCTTAACAGTTGTGTGGCACTAATATGTGTGAGTATTTTTAGTTTTGTTTGCAATAAAATCTACTTTAAGAGTGACTTTTCCCAAAAATGTAAATTATTTACCACAGAATTATGCTATTTAACAAATCTATTGCAGCGCTATACAACATGATATACCAACAGTCATGGTATTGATGGTTGTTGAATAAATATGAAAAAATACAAAAACTCAATTAACTTGTGTATTTTTATTCCAAACATTCAACATTTGAGATTGCAATTCATCTCAAACTAAAGGTGCAGTAACACCTTCATCATCTAATTTGCACTGTATAAATTGGCACTTCTCATTCAAGCCATTTCCAGATGGTGATAACATTGTTGAGACGCCACTGCACATCTTATTCCTGATAGAGGAGATGCTGCCCCCTTGTGGATTGTATGGTTTCCCGAATTTGCTGTAACATGGTTTCCGGCTGCAAAGTCAAAGTTGAATGATCGAGCCGCTTAAAGTCTTCATTGCAGAGTAGGCATTCAATTATGTGAGCCACTCTTTGTAGGTCAAAGGCAGCATGGTAAGGTCCAAGTGTGGTGAGGGTGTCTGAGAGATGCCGTGGGTAATCGGAGGTATCCCCAGTGGAACAAGCATTCAGGAAAGCCATTCGGTTGTCGGCAATGATCTTCAGGAACGAGGCAAATTCTGCATAGTTAATACCAGAGCAGGCCTTCATAATGACCTGAAAAGTAACAAACAACAATGACTTAAAACATGATATTGCAAACGTCCACGGCAGCAGCGTGTTTCTAGGAAGCATGCAGGCGGGACGGTCTCGTCTCTGAAGTTACCTGGCAGTGCTGATGCCACGAGTCCATCGTGTTTCTCCACTCGTCTATCTCTTTTTGAACGGACGACAGCTCATTCTGAAGGAACTGCCACATGATGTCTACATTGCAGCCATTCAACCAGTTATGATTAATAGAGATGGTGTCCTCCTGTAATACAAACATTAAAGAGAGAGAATTCCTATATCACACTTAGATATACGGACCATAATGTACATGTCATGTTTACTCAACTGCTTAGATTTAGTTGCCTTTACAGTTCTTACCAGATTATAAACTTGATGGTGCCAGCCACTGGGCACGAAAATGATTTCACCTGCCTCCTGAATAATTTCAAGAGGCTGACAGGCTTCTTCGGAGTGTGGAAAAAGGCCTCGGTCTCGAAGCTCAGCTGATGTTACATCGTAAGGGAGGTTGCCGTGAGTGTCTCGTAAAAACTCCTCCTGACCTGGTGGATACAGGAGCCATTTCTTTCTGCCACAGATGTTTGCAGACCAACTGTAGGAGCGGAACACATCAGCGTGGAACGGGGTCCTGGTGTTGAGAAAGTGCATCTGATTAATAGATGTGTTGTCTAACAACTAATAACATCAAAATATATAAAAAAAAAAAAAAAAAGCTGCAATCAGCGTTTTGCTAACATTATGTTAAATATGTCATACCATGAACCTTTAGGTCCCATGTAGACAAATCGGTAGTCATCCACTTCAAGTGTATCCCAGTATTCATTAAGCCAGTCAGAAGAAAAGAAGACTGGTGTGGTGTAAACATTATGCTCTGGAAGGTCCCTGTAGAACATTGATACATTGATACAGTTACATATTTTGCACATTTTTCTGTATGAAATAAAGTTAGGTCAGTCTGTATTAATTGATACCTTGACATGTGCCAGTCTTTAAGATAGAGACATCCTTTAGGTGATGAGTGGCCATTCTGGATGTATTCCTTCCAGTAGTGTATAAAGTCTTTGAAAGACATAACTTGTTTAGGGTTTGCATTGTACTCCTTTGCATTGCAGTTTGCAACAGGAACAGGAGTTTCATCTGCGATAAAGAACAAATACATTATCAATTGACACATAACAACAATCCTTGAAGCAGCTGCATCATGTATGGTAGTTTCTGCATTAGTAATAGGCTTATTTACCAAACTCTTGTAGCAGTTTCTGGAAATCAGGCTTCCCCTCCTCAGACACCCACTGTTTTCTACACTTCCAGTCCTCTGTAAACCTTCTTGAAAACATACATGGGTGATTGGGAAGCAAGTATTTCTTAAAAAATTTAGAATAGCTCAGCTCCCTATCGATGTAATCTACAAAATGCGAAGACCAAAACTGTTCATAAGACTGTCTTGGTACTTTGATCAAGCTGCAGCAGTTACGGTACGCTTCCCTGTCCATAATGGTAAACAACCCCTCGGCTAGCCAGTTAGCAAGCTTAGCTGTCACTGTTTGGACAGCAAGACACGGTAAGGAAAAGCTTGCAGGTCAATTGGTTTGACATTAACAGTTACATAACGCACGTATGTTCACTGTTGCCGTCAAACTCAAGCTAGATTATGCTAGAAAGCTAACATTATGCGAAAATGTATTTTTTGACAACAGGTCGCTGCACATGACTCCATCCCGAGGATAGCAGGCTATGGTTCCTGGAGGACGCACAATAATGCCGTTTCTGTTTAATGAATTCGTTTATATTTATTTAAAGCTAACACTGCATGCTATTTTAGCTTATTCAGAAACCGCTGTCCTAGCTAACAAAAAATATATTTTCCAAAACCTTGTTGCGATAGCCTTTTCTGACAGCAGAGTATTCAAGTCGGACAGTAAATACAGCCGTGCTCCTGTGTGACGTCACTTCCGTAATAAACATCAGCGATACTGAGAAGAGTGTGGGGTAACACAACGTTAATGCTCAGCCCAACTGGGTAATGTTCTGGATGTATGTGCTGTGGGACGGATATAAGTACACCAAGAGGAAGTGATATATGCTAAGAAGGTTTATAACGTTATAATGACGCACTCGTAAAGGTCGCTCCTCCTGAAGCTGCCAGTTTGAACGCCTCAGCTGAGCTCATCTGCTGCCTGGATCCCTTATTACACTCTGTAGTAAGTATGTTCACTATCAGGACGTAGAGATCACACAGTACATTATGGTGTTCTAAGCAGCAACAGTGTGTGCAGGTGTATAGTACATGTGTAATACTGAAGCTTATTTGTCCTAGGTGAATCTCCTACCAAAATGAGCAAGGACGTTCCTATCCACAGCTGGCCCGGCTCCTATTACATTACCAGTGAGAAGCGGTGGGCGACTGGCACCCTGTCCCTCACCAGGACCATGGTGCGCTTCGCCTCTAACCAGAGTAAGGAGAGTCTTACCAGCTTCCGCCTCTCCAGGATCATGGAGATCAAGATGGAGTCGTCCAGCTTCATCTTCAGCACTCTCACAGTGCTTGAAGAGGGCAATGTGAAACACTGGTTTGGTTCCCTTAAGCCCAACAGGGTGGTGGTCTATAATGTGTTAGAGCATTTCTGGAGAGAACGCCTCCTGTCCCCCAGCTCAGAGGCCAGTGGGGCCGAATGTCAACCCTCTAAGGGCAGCAAGCTGATCAACCTGGTGGCAGGGGCCCAGAGAAGACTGGAGGACACCGGCAGAGTCCTCAGCCACCAAGGAGAGCAGTTTGACAATGCGATGCAGGGACTGGAGAAGATTGACTCTGATCTGGGCGTGGCTGATAAGTAATTATGTCTTGTTCATGTTTTATTCTTGTACTGCGATAACAAAGTAGTTGCAATACAGAAACAGGCCTTATATAATAATGAAAGAAGTCATAATCTCATTAATTCTTGATTTCCCTTTTACCTCAGGCTTTTGTCAGAGCTGGAATCGCCCGCATGGTGGCCTTTTGGTAAACTCCCCTGGAAAACTCAGCAGGAAGCCAAGGCTCAGGACGCTGCAAGAGCTGCCGCTGCTTCAGCAGCTGGCAAAGGGTCCGGTAGAAATAAAGTGATCGCAAGCATCCCAGCTGTAGTGACCAAAGGCGGGGACTCTGACTTAAAACCAGGATGCTTATTGGTGCTGGTGTCCTCACTGGAGGTGCGAGACACAAACTGTCAACTCCTTCACCGCTTTGAACGGAATGAAATTGACGAAATCAGGGTGCACAGTCCGTATGAGATCACTGTTAAACAGCGGTTTATTGGGAAGCCAGATATATACTACAGGTTCCTGTCTGCCAAGATGCCAGAGGCAATGTCGGTGTTAGAGATGCAGTACAAAAAGAAAGTGGAGTTCACTAGTGAATACACTGCTTTCAAAGCAACTCCACTTTCATCTCCGTGTGACACAGAGGGGCCAAACTGGAATGAAGGTAAGGCACCGATAATATAAATAGAGGCTTTTTCACTGTTTGCATGTCTAGTATGAAATTGACCACTAAGTGGCAGTAAAGGTCTATGTTTCCATCTCTGTATATTTATAGGTGTGTAGCCACATGTAAAAACATTTCATCCACATGACTTTTGGACACAGTTATTGGTGTCTCTCCTTCACAGAAATGTGTTTTGATGAGTCATTTCATCCCAATTGCCTCAGTTACTTTGAGTTTACTGTCTGGTTTCCTCATAAACAGCATATGCACTTTGCACTTTTTCACCATCTCCACCCATGGAGTCAGGTTTGCTGCAGAAGTGCCAAGACACAGAGCTCCCACTGGAGGTCCCAGCAGGAGTACTGTCCCAGTTGCATGTCCTCCAGCCATCTGTCAGTCAGGCTGAGGCCCAGGAACTCAAACAGGTGAGACCTGAATGAATATTTGAATTGCACTATTGTAACTTTTAGATTTTTCATATTGTATATATACACATATGTGTGTGTATGTATATATGTGTATGTATTATAGTAAATAACTCTATGGTTTTGGTGACATGTATTTTGATTCCAACCCATAATTCAGCATAATGATTTTTATTTTTCCTCCCGTATGATTAAAATGTTATTTAGTTAGACCACAAACCAAAGTCCGTCCTGGTTTTAAGAGAAGGAAAGAAACATGTTCAGTCATTTGGTCAGACTTAACAACGTCTTTCCATCCAGAACCTCGCAACACTGAGAAATGTTACAGACATACTATGTGGTGGCAAAACCTACACAGTGACGCAAATACAGACCTATGATTCAGATAATGTCTTGTGTGTGACACACTATTCCAGGTAGCTTAGAACAAGATATTTATGTAAAACCTTTTCGTAAACTACTTTTGTTTTTGGTAAATCATTCTTACATGCGCATCACATACGGCATTTAGATGATTGAATAAATGTAGACTTCATGAGATGACACCAAGGCTCTACCACCTGGAGCCAAGATTATATTAAAGCTTGCTTGATATATGAAATAATGTAAAAGCCTCCAACACAGAAATATCATCTAACCCTAACCCTTAGAACTACGGCCTGACAGATAATGTCCGATTGAGAAAAATATTTGAATCTGATATTCTTTTCTTTTTACTTTAACATAAACATTCTTGATAAGGATCCCTCAAATGTGTTTTTTAAGGAATTGTGACTAAGAAATTGACCAATTTACAGATAAAAAATGAAGTTTCTTGTATTCTCTGGTTGTCAAAATACTCTTTAACGTTTGTTTTGCTATTTCTTGTTGCTTATTGGCCGACATGTATGAATATATATATATATATATATATATACACGATATATTGGCCCAACCAACTTATCAACCGGGTTCTAATTAGCTATAAGAGATATTCGGCCATTAACACTTGATATGTGAATTACGAAAGCGTCATGAGACATTTGTGCCCTCCTTACAGGCACATCGATCGAAAATTGGTAAATGATTTAATATGTCAAGTAGAGCAGCTTAAAAAAAATCAAGACTATTTGCAAATTCCCAGCGCATCTTGGTGCGTTTCACCTCTTGGCCACTCATGGTGTGATGACGCCCTTTCTTTAGGGCTTAAGAGAGGTGGAGAAATGCTCACCCAGGGCATTCTGATCCTTCCTTGACGTAACGCACACCTCATTTGAGCTGATTTTATCAGCCAGAAACTCTGTTTTTGAGGCTCTTTTCCATCTTTACTTTTCTGTTTGAGGGTCATTTTCAGAATTCTGAAACCTAGCTGCAGTAAATATTAAAGAAGAGTAATGCAATTTAGTTTCTTGGTTCATTTTTATCGAAACCCCCTTCATACACTTTTCCTTATTATTGAAGAGGCATTTCATTAATATTAAAGGTTCTCTCTAAAGAATTCAGAGCATATCTGTGATTGCCTCCACACAGCTCTCAACATGGGCCGCGTTATCAGCGGGAACCGCCGTATGAGCGTTAGCCATTAGCTAGTGCATGCACACACATGCATGCGTCGCCGGACCGGCTACATTAACAAAGAACAAAGAAGCTTGGATTACGACACACACAGATGGAGTGTGATTTCATTCTCTACCCAGGACGACATTACTCCATCATATCTTCACATAGCAAATAGTTGTTTGCTGCTATATTAATGCTCTGAATGCAGTATATGACCTTTTAAGGACACTTGTGAGATTTGTTTCTCCAAGTAAATATATATATTTTGTATGTTCTTTCAGATCTGCGGAAATCTGAGGAATCATTACTTTATACCTGATATGTAGTTAATTATTGTACATAATAACATAACATGTACAATGTTTCACTGTTGTCTTTGTCTGTATAATCATTTTTCAAACAAATGTATCATAGCAGTGACATCATTGGGCCAGTCATACAGGTCGGCTTGTCTATTGTGTTCATAAATGGCGTATTGTTTACAGCTGATAATGGTTCAAACTTCAAAGGCTGCCAATTTGGATTTAATGCTATGCTTCTGTACACACCCTACTCTCATTGTAATTCATGTCAAGATTAGAATCTACAGTGGTGCAACTTGTACAGAGGGTCACTCAGTTTAATGTCTTGCAGTAAGTGCTTTAGCAAATATTCCCTTTTGTCTGATCTTTTGTACACCAGTATGATTGTTTGAGGTTGGTAATTCCTCCATTGCCAACAGCACAAACTGGATCACTCATTTGTAGATTTCATGTACTGTATTTTGCTATTTATCCACAGTCCTGAAATTACCCCACTTATGCACAAGACTAGCATTTTTCTATCAGTCCTAACCTAAATGTTTAATTTAAGGGCTTTCTACATGACTTAAGTCCTCTAACCATTGTATAAGCAGCAGCTAAAAATATTCATTTTTCTGTGTTGTTCTCCGGACACACCAAAACTCATGTCAACTGTGAGGTATGATTCTGTCATGTTCCCCCGGTCGTAATAGTAAAGTCACAGACCTGAGTGAGCGAGTACAGTCGCTCCTCGGTGTGTATTGACATACTATCTGTTTTTCAAACTGCCGTCTGGAACTGTTTCTGTTCTCAGTTGCAATGTCCGCATGTACCGGCCAGTGAAAACTGACATAATGTCGGTGGGTGTGTGAGAGCATGTGCAGCGTAACATAATATTAGTTTAGAAACCATGGTGGTGGGGTTTGGAGTAGTGTTTATTAGGTTTTGCTTGGCACATCACCTTGTTTTTAAGTTGTTCCATCAACCATAACATACACAGTTGTTGGACCGGAGAGATGGAGTCGCAGTATTCCTTAAAACCACTGAGAGCAGAAAAACAAACCGTATTGTATGATATCAATGATCCCTGGAGAAAAAGCTTTCTCTCTGAATATCTTCTCAAGCTTCATAGACTGAATAATATGAAATATTATCATAACTGCCACGTAAGTATCTGTTCTGTGTGGACTTGTAAAGTTTCTCTCTCATCTGCAGACATTAAGCAGCAGGCTATTGTCTTTCAAACTAATCTACTCCTTTACACAAACACACTCTTTCTAACTCACTGACCCAATCTTTACACCTCTCCACATATGGTCCACATGTTGCAAAACTACATGGGACAAAAGGCAAGTCCCCATAACGTAAATCATTACATTTTAGAGACTTGGTTTAAGATTAGATTAGGTTTAGGCTAAGGTTTACGATTAGGCTAGTAGCATTTAGTCTCTAGGGAATTAATGTAATGTTCTCTAAAGCGATGAAAACACAACTGTGTGTGTGTGCGTGTGTGTGTGCGTGTGTGTGTGTGTGTGTGTGTGTGTGTGTGTGTGTGTGTGTGTGTGTAGATGCTGATGCAGCTGAAGAACCTTGCCCTGGAGGCTGAGACGGAGCTGGAGCGGCAGGATGATGTTCTGGATGACCTGACCAACTCCACTGACCGAGCCACCATGGACATAGAAAAACATACGTGCCGTGTGAAAAGGCTGCTGTAGCTCTGACAGTCCAGCAGACACATGAGGTCCCCACGTCCCTCCTAAGAAATGCACTGCAAGCTTCCTACATTGGTACAATGTTGGAACAGAAGTAGGGACTTGAATATGCTCAAAATACTTCATAGCATTTTTGTTGCATATAATTACATAATCACATGGGTTCATGTGTGAGTCAATGTTCGCTTAATACTAAAGATGTTCACCAAAATCCATGAAATTCGCCATTCAAATTATGACTTTCTGCTTTGTGCAAATAGTATATTTCAATATTGAAACAATTCCAACACATGAGACTGGGATAATGAGCCATCTTCACGATGGGATGTGCGTCCTGCAGCACTTAACAAATGCGGCTAGCATAGTTAGCATTACATTTGGCTTGGATGCTATCAGCTGCACAACTGTCATTATGAAAACACAATTGTTTTAGTTTTTAGAGTTTCCATATAGAAAAAGAATTCTTGATCACCACATGGTTCAGATTATAAAATATTGACCAATAGATAAATGGCCGCCCGACTACTCACACTGCACTAGGGTCATGGTAGTGGTGCTTATGGATTGGCTTAGCACTATCGAAACCAATCCGCAATGTTGGTGGTGGGAAGCCGGTGAGGGATCACATCGTCATCGGTGCCCTACTGATTGGTTGTGGCACATGAGTCATTTGGGGGGACTGCTTGCATCTAATGCCTGAAAAAATAAGCTGATGTATCATGTTGTATCAGAGGAGACGCACTTTACACCTTCCCCGGGCCCAGGGGAAGACGGCAATGACAACGAAAGTGAAGGGCAAAATGGACATTTGAAAAGCAAAAATAACTAGCCAATTTATTCTCTCTGCACAAACATATTTTTAACAATATGCATGTTGCTTCCATTGCAATAACAGAATGTGTAAGAGTGAAGGATAACCCTGATCTTGTTGGGTGAACAGATTTCCCAAGTAAATGATTTGCAAGTAATGGACTTTCCAGTGGCATCACGGTAATATCCATGTTTTTGATGATGTACAGCCATTCTTCCTTTTTATAACCTTCTCTCTCCTGAAGACTTGTCTTTCTCAGGTCCGTGTCACTTGTCCTCTCCAGACATTGTCTCCCTGGGCCTAATGTTGCATGTCTAAATAATGCTGCTTTGTATTGCATCAAGAGAAAATGTCCCATCATAACTAATATATAACAGACTGTAAATGTGCAACTATTTCTGGGACTTCAAAACAGAAAACACTTCCTTTTTGTTTGTTTTTAAATAGTGTACACTAAATACTCCATATTAACGTTCACATCTACTGTATGTCTTGCTAAAGATTGATCCTATTCTCATTCTGTATTATCTGTGACAGACACATGTCTTGTAATTCTGTGATTTTATTGTCTTCTGTTATCACTGTCAACTTGATATAAGCTGGAAGTTAAACTTGAAATGTTTTTAAAATAATGATTTCAGTGCTGTATAGATGCTCATTTTTGCTTAGGATACTTAATTTATCCTGACACTGGATGGATAAAGTGGAAACTGCATCTTAGCTGAAAGCAAACAAATGAAAAAAGGAAGCAACACAACTGACATTTTAAGTTTTGGAGTCATCACCATTGAAAATCTGTAATAGTTTATAATTTGCAATAAAATAAAGTAAAATCAGTAGTTTGTTTATTTGGATACTTTAGTTTAAAGCTGCTATTTATATTTTTGTATTAACTCTGGATTAAATTATGAATGTGTATAATGTTATGTTCACGCGACTAAAGCAACAAAACGGCCAAGCGTGACCTATTACATTGTACCAAGTCGCCGTTGAAGTGTTGTTCAAGCGCTCGTTAATGTATTTATATAACAATATAATACAATACAATATAAAAATAGCACTGGATGTTCATTTTACCTGAACTGGGAAATGTTTAAGACGGACAGAACAGGGTGAAATAAAAGCCTGATTGGTTGAATGCTTCACCGCGTCAATGGAGCGCTGAAAAAATGCCAGCGCAACTTTGATTCGTGGTGCATCACAAAGCGACAGTAGGGCGTCAGTTTGTATCTTCTTGTAACCGGCTTCCATTGAAAATGACTTGTTGCTTTGTCGCTCGTAGTGTGAACAAAGCAGGTGTCAGTTGTCATGAGGAGCCCACATGTATCACCGGACTATGTTCCTCTCAAGTCTGTGCAAATCTTTTAGTGTCTTTCAGCTCAATGTTTTCAGCATTTTTAGCTGCAGCTGTTTTTAATCAATCGTTAATCAAGATTGAAATAATCAGAACTCTTCTGGCCTCCCCGCCAAACTAAGCGATCGGAGGAGAAGGGCCTTTATGGCATAAACTATTTTAGCATTAGGCTGCAACATGAATTGTAAAAAGTTAAGGCGCTGAATACACTGCAAGGAGCATGTGGAGCTCACTAGTTGAGATTTTGTAGCTCTTGCAAACGGTGTCGTATAAGTTTTACCACCTATTACAGTCTTGGAAATATTTTTAAAAGCAAGCTGAAGGTTTTGAACAACAATTGACTGAAATCAGCAGAACACAGTATCCTGGCACAAAATGATCATTAGAGTCAAAGAAACAACATCATTTATTAACTGGACAGCAAATTGCGTTTAGTTTTTTTGGAAGGAAAGAACGGCAGTGAAATGATCCTCCTGAACTCTAACCAGGCTTTAATCCTTAACAAAATGTCAACAATCATAGTCGGCTTCCACGTGACAAATTGCAACAGAGAATATCAAAACACGCGCAAACTAGAAACGGATGTAAATGAATGTTTCAGCCGCTGTGCATGCTGTTGTGTGGAAGTGGCTCACTTTATACACTCTACTATAATAACATCCTGTTGGCACCAAGACTGTTGGCATCAGATGACCCCCCCTTGTTGGACTGCTTTCCCCTATGGGTGGGGGGGGGGGGGCTACTTAATGTCAACAGTGGACCAGATTTGATTTGGCAAGTGGCTGAGCACTCAATTATGAATCAGGAAGACGCCTTACACAAAGGAGTTTGAAAGAAGACCGACAGCCTCACTTAACAGTCTGTTCCCAGTTAGCATGAACTTATCACTTCTATTAAACAAAGGCCACCATGAAAGATGTGAGACTGAAAGAACAACACATGAAAACAATAAAGGGATGCCTAGTTATGACATTATGAAAAGTTCCTCCAGCACAGTTGAAAATGTTTTCACCGTGAACTGTTTTTTTTTTTTGATCTGAGTGATAAACAGTGAGATTCTGGAAGTCCCAAACTCCAGAAGCACACCACATGGTTATGTGAATTCCAACCCTTTAAAAAAGGTTAGGGAAATAGAGCGCACACTGGCGTGGTTTTGAAGCAGCCTTGCAATACGAGGAAGTGGTGGCGGTCTTGTCTGACCACAGATACATGAGATCCGGCTTTGCCTTCCTAACGGATGGTATGGAGACACAAGGGATTTTGCTGGCCTTGACTTCCAAGTCTGTTTACTCGATAGTTCTGCGGCGGCCGCTCTCATTCGAGGAGCATGTCTCCATTGATGGCCAATCAATCAACTCTTTGCTGGGAAAAAGCAACCCGAGTTTGTGGGCTACGAAGGCACATGTGGGTTACACTGAGCTCCAAAATATGGAGCCATGTGACTGCAATACAAAGAGGCTGGAGTCGTCATCCACTGGAATATGATTTTCAGTGTCTCTTTGGGACATTTGTTTTTGTTTTATTTGGTGATGTTGAAATAACTAAATCAATTATTTCGAGTTACATGCTTTCATTTAGATTATTTTCAGCAATGCATAGTTTTTGCCATGCATTACACTTATACATTTATGAGTAATCGTTGAGGTTGAGCATGAGGTAAAGTATTTTAACAAAATGTTAGAGAAATGTCACTTCCATTGTTCTATTGGACTGTGTCTCAGTCTAATGGCCTGCTCTTGACTCACGTCCTAGCTGGCCTCTCATGAGTGCAGGTGTTGCTGGGTTTCCTTTTGCTGAGGGAGTTTCTGGTTTCAGGAAATAAGGCCTGTTGGTTAATGTTAGAACTGGGAGAAAACGTTCCTGGAAGGAAGGTGCTGGAGTCCAACCAGGGGGTGTATATGTAGTCTACAACAGAACAAATATTATCTTCCCCTCTTTGGCTATCAGCGAGGTAACATTTTCTCTTCTGTTCAAGTCAAACGCGGACATCACCCTGTGGATTTACATTGGACTTTCTTTTTCTTTTTTATGAATATACATTCTTTGCACATGCATTGTTTGGATTCAGATCTTTCTTTGGTTTAGTCAAACCATAAATGTGCTCCGCATGGCTGTTAATGTGGTACTTTCCCAGATGCTGAGCTACACGATGATATCATGTACTCGTGCACTTATTGTTATGTTTTCCTTGGTCTTTGAGGTGTACTGTGGTTTTCTGGCTTTTGTTTCACAAACTTTTCTCATTTCTGTGCAACAGAGTTGACAGCTTTGGAGCCAAACCAAACTTGGCTTTGGTTTTATACAGTAGTATCAGGCTCAAATGATCTCCAGGTGAAATCCCACATTACAACCTACCTGCACTTTGCTGAAGTGCTTGCCTTTTCAGCATATTCACACACTTTATTATTTGCTACTTTTCTTCAGTGTTATTACTTTAAGTGATATGTGCATGTGTAAGGAGCGGTTCAGCAGAAAAACATATTCTAACTATGTTAACATTATACTATTTAGGGCATTTGTAACAACTTAATGATAACCCATCACCAAAACACAGGATTGACTTGCTGAATTTAACCGTCCTGCTGGCCATGAGGGATAATATATTCCAGAAAAAACAATACTTTAACATAATCGTTGTTAATGTGTGCTTATGGGGTTCAGTAGAGGGCAGCAGTGAGTTGCTGATGGTGAGTTTCAATTCATTACAAAAATCAGTGCATTATGACCATAGCAGTATTTGTTAGGAAAGTATAATTATATTGTACATTGTATGGCGTCAGGTTTGGTACTGCACTGTCCACTGGTTATGAAGTACACATGTAAATATTTGCAAATGTCTCTATGTATACATGAAATGCATTTATTTTCCTTTATTTCCTCCTTTATGTTGGATCCAGTGACACATATTTAAGTTCAGTATTCAAAATGAATGGCAGCTCTGCATTTTAATCTTTGCATACGCACATGCACAGTAACAGTAACCAACAACAGACATTTCTTTGCAGGGCTTGTTTATTTTATTTGGGTAACTCTTTTAAAAATGCATAGCATTTCTCTGCATACGGTGAATAAGCACACAACAGTCCAGAGTTGCAACTTTGGCAAGTGTGAGGAGTCCTTTTTGTATTGACTGGATTATGTATTCATTAAAACCCCATCTATACAGTTTCCCAAACAGGTTGTCAGGCTATGAGCCAGCTCACACTGCATCAGTACTTTTACAAGCGGGCCCCCCAGAAACCTTCAGCGATTCTGTTTTTAGTGGCTCTTACTGCAAATGGAAACACTTAGCTCCTACAATAAATTACCCACCCGACTGATGCCACACTGCACAGACCCCTAGCTAGTTGCTCGACAGACTATGGATTTATTCTTTAACATTAAATCCTCTTGGAATCTGCTATGTTATAGTGACTTTGGGTCCCATGAGCTGACAAGAGAACAGAAAAAAGAAAGTACCACGCAAAGGTTGTTGCACTTGCGTGCAGCCTGCAGGGCCGGCGGTTTGATTAAAGTTAAGGATGTGCCCCCTCCTCACCTCAGCGGGGTTGACACTGGGGTCATTTCAGGATAAAAATAGACTTTCTTGGTTACTTATTTTCGCTTGAAAGTAAATAGCCATTAGTGCAGCAGGCCAGTGATCTCAAGGGCAACACTAGTGTTCAGTCTAAACTATAGTTTATACTGAAGCTGGATGATTAAAAGAGATGGGTTATAGCAGGCCCTGCTGTTAAACAGAGCATCCCCAGCAACAACAGTAATGATGGTGCTCCTGTGAACACAGTCCAGTGGGGTCAGGTTCAGACACTGTTAAAACATACTTAAAAGCACTTGACTTGAAACTTCTGTATTAAATGTCGAGGTGTGTTAGGAAATAAGAGCAGCGTCTAGGACCCTTGCTAAGACTGCCCGTGAAATAATCCTAATTATCATTCCAGCAAACGAATGTGTTTGACCACCTAGTGATGTAATTGCAGCTGACCAAATAGATCGTTGTTGAAATATTGCCCCGCTGTTATAGCTACGTTGTGACAGTGTTGTGTGTTCACTGAGGGCTGGCGCAACCATAACAAACACAGCTGAATCTGGGGTTTACATTTCAGCAGGATGACGGCGCACGCAGCGTCTGGGTGGAACTTGGGAAAAAGGAGCCTGGGCCAGCAGCCTCGTCTGGCTCCCTGCCAGCATGGTAAGAACAGCCTTGACAGTGGGACCTGTGAAATAATTGTCCAGATGCGCCAGTTTAAAAATGCAAATGAATGAATGGACATGTTGGTTATACCTTTGCATCAACACTAGGCAAAGAGCATGTTTTACAAAGTAGGTAAAGCCATGCCATGACAATAGATGGGGCCTGTAACGGGGGTGTGGACCGTCACGATCAGGTTGAATTTATTGTGACGTGCTCTTTGAAGAACTTCCCAAAAGGAAGCCGCCAGTCTAATACTGGGACTGTGAGTTGTGAAGTCAATGCAACCACAAATGGAAAGAATAATTGTAACCATCTTTGGTCTAAGACTGGGATTAATTTAGTTAACTTCTTTAACGGTCTCAGTCCAGCATTCATGCATATCCTCTCTTCTTTAACACAACTAAAACAAACATGCCTTCACATTTTTGTCTGTTTTTACTTGACCGTCTGTTGAAAGATTGAAGCCTCTGAATTATTTTCCTCTCAGTGCAGATTTTGGAGATGAAAAGTTAAAAACAAAAGAAAAATGCACCCGAAGGCATGCCATAAACTCCTGCTCTTTTTGGAGTCTCTATATCGCTTTCTCTTTTTGTGGGTTTATTTCCATAACTGCAAGGAATTTTTGGACAACACCTATTTTGTGGAAACTCCTTCCGCAATCCCAAATGGTTTGTCCACGTAACCTCAGGGGAGCAGCCAGCAACTATGTAATTGGAGAAGATTGAGTACACATAGAGAGACCATAGCCTGGTGAGCTATTGAGAAGCTGAAACAAAGATTACCAGATGTTTACCCAGCCCTGCCATATGTGAGGTGGTTACTGAACTTATGTGCAAAATGTGTGAGTGGCAGACAGAAGGAGTGTGAACCTTTGACCCAGTGTCCATTACAGGTACAGAAGAAACTGTAATGCCAATTGACCATGAAGTCAACGAAAAACAATGACGTGTTAGCCTGTTTGGTTTTCCTCTAAAGGAAATCTAGTGCTCCTCAGGATATCACTCAGGAATCCCCTTTTACTGATGGAAACCATGGAGCCGTCAAAACAGGGCTCAGTAATCCTGGTGCCTGGTTTCAATTAAAGCATTGAATATCAAAGACAATCACTCCCATTTTAATGTGCATTTTTTATGTGTTCCCAGTTTATTTTGATGGAAAATTTGTGGGTGGAGCACTTGCTAATTGGTATGGAAAACTTGCACCTGTGGTAGACCAATGTTTTGAGAGTCAGAAACATTGAATATTTGCGTTCTTTTCTTGTGAGAAGGAGCCCAACTTTATCCCAAAAACAATTCCAGACTGGATCTGATGTGTAAGATTGTCTGGAATAATACAGTCACACAGTGGTTGTGAGTAATTCAGTATAATTTCTCACTCATCATTTTCACGACGCTGGACTTGCGTTTCCTGTTTTATTTTGAAATGTTCCCTTCCCCTTGTGTCATGTCTTGTATTACTTTCTGCCTTTGTGTTGTCTCCTGTCTCAGTGTTCTTTTTGTCGGTTCATCATTTTTGTTACTCTCATGTTCTGCTCGTGCTATCCATGTTTCCTTGTGCTTCCCTCATGTACCCTCGTGAATCTTCGTGCTATCCTGTGTCAACCCTGGTTCGTGTTTTTTGACTTTACTTGTTGCCTTGTTTTGGTTTTGATTAACTTTTGGAAATAAAGCTCTCTTTTGTTTAAACCTCATCTTGCTTGCTGCATTTGGGTCCTCCTCATTGCAAGACGTAACAGTGCAAACCGACCAGAAATGGACCCAGCATTGCTTGAAGACGAGGATTTTCTTTGTCTGTATGTCGAGTTAATATGTCTTATGCGTGAATGGAAGGAAGCCACCTGTAGAAAGGACCAACAGGTCCTTCTTCGACAGGCCCGTGGGGAGGTGGCTGAAAAGCCTTGGTTGAGGAGTATTCTGCCTGAGGAAATCAGGGATTTCCTCAAACTAACAGATCTGTCTGCCTTCCAGTCAGCTCGCCAGCTCACCGTTCCTCCTGCTCCAGCACCTGACCCATTCCTGGGTACTCGCCTGGCCCAGGGAGGACCTCTGTGTGCGCAAAAGGCTCAGGTCTCTGAGGAGGAGACCTGGAAGCCATCGTCATTCCGGGCCACAACAGCCTCAAGTTCCCGCTGCCGGGCCGAGACAGCCCCCTGTTTCCGCTGCCGGGCCGCGACAGCCTCAAGTTCCCGTTGCCGGGCCGCGACAGCCTCCAGTACCCGCTGCCGGACCTCCGCAGACTCCAGTTCCCGCTGCCGGACCGCCGCAGACATCCGCTCCGGCTGCTACCAGACCACTGCGGACATCCGCTTCGGCTGCTGCCGGTCCACTGCAGACCCCAGCTGTTCCCCAGCTGCCCCTCGAGACCCCAGCCCTTGTGCTCCCTCTGTCCCTCGAGACCCCAGCCCCTGTGCTCCCTCAGTCCCTCGAGACCCCAGCCCCTGCGTTCTCCGGGCCCCTCGAGACTCCAGCCCCTGCGTTCTCCTGGCTTCCAGCCCGGCTTCCCGAGTAACTACTCCGTCGGCCTCCAGCCCGGCCTCCCGAGCGACTACTCGTCGGCCTCCAGCCCGGCCTCCCGAGCGAGTACTCCGTCGGCCTCCAGCCCGGCCTCCAGAACGGCCTCTCTGCCTGCCTCCAGCTCGACCTTTTCGCCGGCCTACTGAGCCATGTTTGCCCCTGATTCGCTCCTCCGGACCGCCACCACCCGCCCTGCTGACTTTTTCTGATTTTTCTTTAGGACGTCTGGGATCCGTCCCTTGAGAGGGTGGTTCTGTCACGACGCTGGATTTGCGTTTCCTGTTTTATTTTGAAATGTTCCCTTCCCCTTGTGTCATGTCTTGTATTACTTTCTGCCCTTGTGTTTTTGCCTTTCTCTCCCAGCTGTGTCTCGTTCTCTCATTTAGTGTCTGTGTATATATCCCTGTCTGTCTCAATGTTCTTTGTCGGTTCGTTATGTTCTGCTCGTCTTGTGCTTCCCTCGTGTACCCTTGTGAATCTTCGTGCTATCCTGTGTCAACCCTGGTTTGTGCTTTTTGACTTTACTTGTTGCCTTGTTTTGGTTTTGATTAGCTTTTGAAAATAAAGCTCTCTTTTGTTTAAACCTCATCTTGCTTGCTGCATTTGGGTCCTCCTTATTACAAGACATAACAATCATGACCATTTACAAACCATTGAACCATTTATACACCAAGAGATACTGGCATTGAAAATAAAGCAAAGCAAAACATGTACTAACATCTGTGTCTGATAAATATCAGACACTTCAGATGTTAGTAAATGTAAAAGATCATATTGGTGGTATTACAATGGTGGTAATAATAGTTAATAGGGATGTACATGATTTGTTCATCCCTTGTCATAATTGAGTGTATATATATATATATATATCTATCTATCTATTGTTTTAGCTGCATAAGTCAACCTTTTTGACACATCCTGTTTTATGTCATAGAGCTAATGGAGTGAAGTCTGTGTAATTTACATATACTCCACTCACTGCAACCTATATCCTACATACCTTTCACAATAAGGCTGCTGGCTAACAGTCCATCGTGCTGGAAATCATGTTTGCATTACGTTCCTTCGCCGCTGCTGCCAGCCTTTGGAGACTCTGTTTGTCCACCATTCTTCATAATAGCTGTCAGTCCACCTCAAGCTTGAAGCCAGAATTTTGGATTGTGATAATCCTGTCTGACTCTGCTAAAAATCTATAATGTCAGCAGTATTTTTTGCTTGTTCAGATATGCTTATTGCATTGGTATCTTTTAAAAAAATGTTTGGCAATATGGCAGGAGGAAATGGTATTGTCACTCCCCAATCTCTGCATTACAATTTACAATTTATGCTTGCAGCCTAGAGAGCAAATATCACCTCCATACACATGCTGTTTGTTTCACAGTTTCACCTAAAACCGCATTGTGACTGTAATTAAAAGCAGAATGGCTGCTTATTAATTTCCGGTTATTATGTTGGCGCTATATTTCTGTATGCGTGTACGTGGATATATCAAGACATTCCTTCCGTTCTGGTGAGAGAGAGGTGGAATCACCGTGTCTATATATATGACAAAGTGCGTCACTCGGCGCCCTCCTCTCCTCCTCTGTGGTTTTCAAGACTCGAGGGAGATCTATAAGTTACTGCGGTGTTCTGTCATTAGTGGTGAGCTTTAATCTCCAAATTAGAGGGGTAAATCATTAAATATTGCTTACATCTGCAAACAGGAACACATATGATGAGAGTTTCCCTTTTAATAAAGCAGCTGGCTGACATGTCGTTCATGTGGTACACGGTCTGTTAAGTGACTTATGACCATCTGATATGAGCATATTGCTTTTGCAATGCAACTGCATTATTGTAAAGAAGAGTGAGAAAACACAATGCCTGCAAGTTTCCGCATCATCATTATCTATATCAATAAAGTCATTTATGCAACTCGTTGATTATACACATCTGCTTAAAGTGTACATCTGGTTGTGAACATTCATTATGCTGTAGGGTACTTTTGGTTTCAAATTAAACTAATTGTATAACCACATTAAGTTTGATTATAGTAAACGTAGTAAACTCCATTTTCACAAAAATAACAGACGTGATCATGATAAAATGCATCAAGTAAAAGTCTGTTATCATTGGTCCATTAACTTTCAGACAATTTAAAAGATGTAAGTATCAGTAATTGTGCTATTGCATGGCTTTAAAAATAATATGTTGAAATATAAAATTATTTAGTTATACAGCTTTAATATCTTACCATGCCACAGTAAATGAGTATGGCTTGTAGAAGTAAGCAAGTAAATAAATGTTATTCTTTCATTCAGGACTTCATTTCTCTTAATTATTTAGCAGATTAGTAGCAGATCAGAAACATAGCATTATAATAATTATGCCAAGAAAAAGTTACTATCTGTATAAATCCAGTTTGTTCACATTGCATTACATAAGATCTACTGCATCATGTTCTGTGCTTTGTATCATTCATGAGTGAAACACCAGAGTTTTGGTGGGTCACACATGTGCTCATTCCCATTGTTGTCAGTTCCTTAACTTGATTTATAGCAGTCTTACATTTCACAATGTTTTAGAGCTACAATTTATTAGTTGGATACTCGCAATTTGTTTTCCAGAGAGATATGACGGACATCCGAAAAAGGATGCAAAGTAAATTTTGTGTTTGTTGCAGTTGAGTTATGAAGCAGTTCGGGTCATCGGGTGTACAATCCTTGGACCACAGAAACACATCACTCGATGACGACATGAGAACATCACGCTGAGGCGATACCAAAACCAACCACCTAATCGCAATTACATCCCGTCTCCCAAACAAGCGGGCCAACATAGATGTCACAGTTTTGCATAAGTGGTAAATTGGATCTGACCACTGCTCAGGAAAATGATGTACTTTGTTGTAGACTCGCATGATATCTGAACTGTTTTGGACTGCTTTACAATAATATTTCCCTTCATGGCTATAGACCCCTATTAATCCTCTTGAATGATTGTTTTAGTTTCATATGCCCACTGCGCAGTATTATTACCATTTTATTCCAGTTGTCAAATAAAGTTATTTAATCTTTTCACTTTGCAAAGTCGTATGCCGTGATTTTGTCATGGTTTTTATATGTGCACACCTGCTCTTGATGCATTCTCCTTCAGGTCTTTGGGGAGGTAATAACCACCATCGATTATGTGATTTCATGGGACACATCCTGGATTTTTACAGTCCATTGAAAAGGTACTGAGAACCAGAGAAGCAGTAAATGAGTGTTCAACTATGACACCATGTCTGGTTTTATTATTACCCTCATATGTCAGTTCACACATTACTCCCTCATAACAAGTGTCTCGCACATCATTTAAAGTAACTGCTATGCATCAGATTTACTCTTCGAATACACTTTTCTGCTTGAATCAGAGCCTGCTTCTCTCTCCTTTTTCTCAATGATCGAGGGATTTACTTCAGTCTGTGCTCTTAAGGAGAACAGCCCTTCCTCCGTAGAGTGTTTGGGGTGATCATGTATCTTCTCTCTGTTTCACCCTTCAAACTGAAGCTACATCTGGGAATATTTCTCTACAGTGACCAAGTCGTAATTTAAAACTTGCGACTGACTATTGGAGATGGTGACCTCTTGTGATTTGGGCTTACGCTGCCGCTTGCACAAGGCCGCCACACCAGAGTAAGGGGGGAACATGGGTTTTACAGGCCCACCCGCAAGGAGAATGCAACTATTTCCTCTCCATAAATCAAAACGGACACGCTCTGTCTGGGGGCTTTCAATAGGAACAGAGCATGTTCGTTTTTAAAATGAAAAAAGGCTGAAATTGTGAATTTGGCCTTAGACATACACATACACACATATATTATGCTTACTTTACTTATTTTTAAACAAAATAATCGTGAAATATTTCATTGAGTACACTAGAGAAAATACTCTCACGCAACAGCAAACATGTGCATGAAGGGTCATAATTCATGTCCATGATCTTTAACTAAATAAAGGCTGTTTAAACCTGCACTAATTCTCGTCTGTAACTTTACCTGTCTGCCATGTGGTGCTGGGCAGGTAGTGTACAGTAGATTTTAGGATGATGAAAGCGGTTAGAATGAAAGAAACCGTGAAACCAAACCAATAAGTCAAAAGATGCTAAAACAATGAGCTAAAACATATTAAAACGCTCCATATAGTTGTACAGAGTTGAGTAATCTGTGTGGGTTTGTCTACGAGCGGGCTCTTCACATCACACATAATCGATTGATCGATTTGTTCCTTTGAGATACACGTGAGGTTAAGTGCTCAATGTTCTTCACCACTTTATAGAGTACAGATGTCTCTTCCTTATTAAGTTATTGGAAGAGTATTTTCACATGGGAACATGAGGACGTGCACTTCAGTTTATATACAGATAAAAGGTTTGACCGTGAATTTGATAAATCAGTAACCAACCTTTGTTAGCTGAGCTGGATTAACGTCACCACTAACACAGCAGTCATTTTCGTTATGTCTGGTCATTAATATTACTTCCACTCTGCAAACTTTCCGTCACGGTGTTGGTCTGTGCTTTGACATATCTAGATTCTTCCTCCCATCACAAAAAACAATCACCACCATTTTCTTTGTAATGAGATTCTCTGCAGGGACCAGAGGTTATGGAACACACATACAGACGAGTCATGACATGACTCACCCCACCAAACAGCGTCTCCAAATATGTGCCTGATGTCAATGACACTATGTCTCAAATACTAAAAGCATTCACATCCCTGAGAAAATATCAGGGGGTAATTACACATTTCCTTTGAGATACGAAAATTATTAAAATGTGTTTTAGACGTGATGTCTCACTGAATGCCCCTTTTGTGATTAGAGAGGACAGGGAAAAAAGGACAAATAATTCTCTCCACAATACAAATCTATATTTACCAGACACTTACTGCAACTGGCATGTACAAAAATCAATCCCCCGCGTCCTTTGTGTATTGGTTAGTTGATGAAAAAATTTCAGTTAATGGCAGCCCATATTTCCAATGTAAACCCACAGGAGGATGTCCTGGAACAATTCAGCCAAAGCGTCTGGCTGAGACTCTGCAGAGCAGCGTGCGTGGGTAATTGGTCCTAGCAGCAGAGGAATGACCTTAAGTTTAGATTCAGGCAGTTAGGAGACCTTGGAGACGGCCTTGATCCCCGGGCTGTCCCTCATATGCTTATACTTTGAGACACTGCTTATACTTTGCCACTGGGGAAGTGCGCATAGACATTTTAGTGCCTGTGAAATGACAGCACAAGGCTGTATATGATATAAGTGCCGTAATAATTTCTTTATTAATGAATTCTGAGTACTTACTGAATGGGAGTGGAAAAATACAGTTTTCATTTTTCATACTACGCATGCATTTCTCATACTATACTGGCTCCCTTGGTGTCTGTATGAGCACATTTTCAAACAGGGGGCCACATTAGCCTGACTTTTTTGTCCCACGGCTGAAATGTTCAAATTTTAACAACCATTCAATAGATTTTCATTGTTTTTTGGCTAATGCGGCTATGCATATCTGCTAACAACTTGCATATTTCACCAGCATTTGGCTGGTGCATATGTGTGCCATGTTTTTAACACTGGGTTAGTCCTCCAAGTGAATAATGTTTATCTGTTTTGATGAAACCGTTTCTTTTGGATGACCATTAGTGTGAGGCACTTATACATGCAACAGCCAGTTTCATACAAGGAAAAGTGGCTCCAACTCAGCAAAAAGAGCTTGATGGAAAAGCAAATCTTACCCCCGGGGCCTCTCCTCCTATTCGATTCGGTCAATATACAGCACCACTGGTGGCTGTAAGTGCAGGGAGCTCCCCATTGATCAGTAGTGGAACAGAATCCAGATCCAGCCAGCTGGGGCTGTTAGCTGGGGAAGCCGTGTTCTTTGCAGTGAGGTAATACTTCAGACATCTGCAGCAGGTTCTAATTATGCCAGAACAACTCAGTGTCTGGCTGCGTTTGGCCAGAGGAATAGCCAACACAAGCCATTCTCCTCTTCTCTGTGCGTAAGACATAAAGGCCAAGGGGATGCCCTCATACCGCCCAGCTTCGTCATCGGCTGTGTGTGAAATTCTCAAGAGCAAAAGTTACCTCTGTGTTTAATCGTTAATGATTTAATGTTAGTATTTTATGTCCCTTAGTCCAGTGACTATTCTGACATTTAGATTCCCTGTTAAATGTTAGGTGAAAGATTAAAAAAGTTAGATAAACGTTAAAAAAGGGGGTATTTTGGAGACCTTTTAACCTTTGACTGTGCCACAACACAAGGTGGTGCTACTGTATCTTCATGTTCTGTTGCTATGCAGTAGCACGGCTGCAACACAGCCAAACAGGCGATCGGGGTGACGGCCACGTGTTTAAGGTCAGGACTGTTTTTTAATCTCAGCATCCAAATTGACTTCCAGTAAGTAGGGAATAATTAAAAACGTCATCCTGTACTCACTGCCTGAGGGGTGATGCATTCCCAAAAGTTACAGCTACATAATTTTTTTCATAGTTGACTCAATTATCTTTGATCCCCACCCACCTCGAAGGTTTCTCTCGTAAAAGCATAGCATGGTAATTCATTTGAAAAATTAAACTGATATTTCCTTCCATGAGACGTAATTAAAGGTTAGTCAACAACACCCCGCTTTTAAAATAAGATGGTAATAAGAGCAAAACTGCACTTCGCAGTGAAACCCTTGAATTAAGTCAGCTGTAAACTGTAAATTGACAGTGATTAACACAAAAACATTTGCTGCTATAGTAACCGATCAGCACACGGAATAACAGACATTCCTGTGTTATGCTGCAGACATACCTGACAATTATCTTTAATCTGTTTTAATTGTTGGACTATAATTCTGCTTTATTAAAGAGTTGCAAATTTACAATCAGTCAGTCAGAAATGTTAACCTTTGCAGGTCTGTTACATCACTGCATATGCCAATGCTTTTGCCCTCGTTGACCCCATCCAGAACATTTTCACACCTCCACATGCGCATGCTTGCTGCAGCTCAACAGTAGCCGCAAATGCAATCTTGAGTTTTGATTACACACACAGCAAAGTGGCTGACAAAACCTCAAATCTCATCTTTACCAGGGCTACAGGGGACCTGCGAAATCCCTCTGTAGTCCCACAACAGAAATAGAGTGGTGACAGTTTAATGGTCTCCGAGCTCAGAGCACCACGCCCTTGCCACTCTATATTAAAGACCCTACTCCCACCCCAGCACGTGACGTCAGGTGCTTGAACCTGCTCTGCAAAGCTTTCTGGGATTGTTAATCTACAGGGGGGTTGAATTCACTTTAAGCGATGACATTATTGTGCGTGACTGCAAATGGAAATTTTGCAGCCCTTCATCACTGTCAAGACTCCTAATGCTAACATTTACTTCTCATTTATTTATGCTAATCAGTAACAACTGGACTTTTTCTTTTTTCTTTTAAATGATTTGCAATTTGATATGTCTAAATGATTCAAAGCTGGAAGGACACGAACAATTTTATCATGCTTTGGGAATTCTTTCTCTGCTGAGATGAAAAGCTCATTCCATTGTAATGAATTCTCTACGCCTGCCTCTGTCCCCTACATCCACTCTGAATATTCATTAATTTTCCCCTTCAAGGCCTTTCCAAATAATATGAACACTTTTTCCTGTGCACTCAGTGAGCCATCTGTATGGAGAACTACAACCCACAGACTTTCTGTCTCTCTAAGAGCCTTATATTCCTCAACATGGGGACCTGGTTGAGACAACTGTTGAAAGTTTGCTGGATCCTCGGCAGCCCATGTGGCCTGACTTTTGTCTGAGATACTCCAGATGGGATCCCACACTTTGAGCTGTCCTTATGACCGGCAGTATCACCAGAACCATAAGTGAAAACCTCTGATGTGACAGAGAGGGAAGAGACATCATTAATAAAGATAATGATGCAGATGGGTGCTCTAATGGGTGCCTGGAGTAAAAACTGCAAAGTCGGTCAGGGGTGAAGGCACGGTGTGAGCTTGTTGAGAGGCACTCGGATACAGAAACCGGATGCTCAACAACTGCGGGTTTTCTGACCTCGAATAACCACAGTAAACACATGTCAGCCAGCTTCGCCAAAGATGAGTCAATGAATATACATTTTATTGTCTTGATGGCCACACGCAACTGTTTTCCATCTCTGTATGACAAGCAGTGGAAACAGTGCTGAGGTGTTAGTTTAGCTCAGGGGGGGGGGGGACTTTGTTTGAAATGAGAAAAGGATCCCATCAAATGACTGAATTGGTTCACTAGACACAGGTTCAGGAGCCTAAGAGGTCAGGGGGCCCGAAGACAGAACATCTGTATGACCATTTATCCAGTCAAAGCATTTCATCAAGTCCTTTGAAAATGTAAATCCTCACTTTTAAGATGTCACATCAAAGAAAGGAGAGGGGTCCATGTGGGATGAGGGGCCTTTTTAGGCATCAGCATTCAAGGGGCCCATCAACTCATAATCCGTCAATGCCAGTGTCTTTCTTAAAGTCATTGAGTTCTTCACCACTAGTAGAGCTATGGAGCACAAGGACATACATCTATGCACACATGCAATTCACATTCTTGCCTCTATTCTAGTTAATACTAGTTTGCACCAAAAACTATTTGGCAGGAAAGAAGAAGCATCTTAGCAAATAAACATGCATGTAAACCATGCAGGTTTACAAAATCAGCTTTGCAGATGTTTAATGAGGATGCACTCAACACATTTGTTAGACCTCAAGGATACACACAGTATGTTTGGTTGCATAATACTGGATGTAAACAGAAACTTTGTACATTGACAAGAAAACACTTTTAAATGATCTCTTAAGTTTATTACATCTGTACTTTGGATCAAGGCCCTGCTCCGTTTATCCGTCCTCCGCAGAAGTTGGAGGTTGGGTGAATTGGAAGAGACTGAAAAATCAAATCTAAAGGATCTAAAATTTATGGAGCATAGCGTTTGCAGTCACGCTTGCATTAGCTGATTGGCATCAGCTGTTTCATTCATGCTTCGCAATAACTTTCAAAAAGCAGGGACCTTTCCATCAAAATCAGCTACAAAGGATCAATTGCTTAATGTGTTTATAACATTAAGGATTATAGGATTCCACAATGTGACAATACCAATTTACATTAAATGAATCCTAACAAGATTATCACCCCATTTCATCAGCCAATTCCCCTTCATAAGCATTTAATTTTAAGCTATGTCTATTTTTCGAGCCTCGTTTACAGTATGCCTTCACATTTTTATCCCTGAAGCCGGGAGATAGAGCCCTCTGAGAAGGGAAACTGTGTGTTGATACGCCCAGGGGCAGTGGAAAAAAAGGCCTGTGTGAACTGTCAGCACCAGATAGACACAGGAGCAGCTAATCTGCTCACAGGCCACCATTCACTACCATGTGCCACTTGCACTCTCACTGACCGACTTCCCCCATATGCACACAGACGGAGGTGGAGAGAGGGTCTGGATGTACCCTGCAGATGGAAATCCTGAGTATAGATATACATGCACGAGGAGACGATTACCAAACATCAGATGCAATAGAACACTAGGAAACACTCTTCCTGGCAAAGGACCCCCATTTGGAAAACCAGTTTGAAGGCAGACTTAAGTGTGGTTCGCCTACAGATTGAAGACACAATGGCATGTGAACACAACCATATTATCTCATTCTGCACACTGGGGGAGGTGTTGACATGCAGCTTGTGCTTTAATTGAATATGCCATTTTCCAGACAATGGATCATTTAATCAGCTCCTCCCGGCTGAATGAGAAGAGCAAATAAAGGATTGTTTGCTCAGTGACTAAGATTTGGAGATGGATTGAAGATGGATAGCTACGAAGGAGACCAAACCCCATGATATCATATCCTTTACCGTAAATCTCCTTCATGAAACTTACTTCACGATTCATTAGCATTGAATAGAGCCTGTCTTGTCATTAAGACTGTTGAAATCCTTTGATTGCTGTTGAGCGATCGATTATAAATAATACTTGATGTGGATGAAGCTTGAAGTTGTCATGACACTGAACAACATAATATCATGTATGTTTTGGGATGACCTGTCAATCCTTTACAGTGTAACAAAGGTCAACAAGTCTTGAAGCTGCATGACTTTGACTGCACCTGCTGCCATTCCACTGTATGCTGGAGTGTTGTTGCCTTTTATCTAGACAGGTGCAGTCCAAGCCTCATGCTAGACTTGTTGTGGTGGACACAGTGACCTTTATGGCTTCTGCTGCCAGCAAGGCGGTCCAGGAGCTGGTCTGCAGACAGATCAAAGTGGGAATCATGCCCCACCAACAGAGATAAATACGAACTTCCTCTCTTCCCTTTCACACTGTTTTTTCCCACACTCCTCGAACCCCCATGCTGTAGCAAGGCCAGCTCAGAGGAAATGACAGACCACATCAAGAGGCTCGCCGATGCTTTGACAGGAGAGCTCGCGCCAGCCTTCGGGAGAGAGTGAGACGCTCTCGCATTCATCAGGGGGTTGCAAGTTATTTGTGTGTCTTTCGCAAATGCTGGCAGTGGCGGCGGCACAGCACTTCTAAATAAAAATGGTTTCACTCATTTTGCACCGTGCATGACTTACTTTCACCATATCCAAACCAGATGCTATAAAGTAATGGCAATAAACCTGTGCCAATTATGTCAGTAATCATATACGGCAATCAACCATCATTTTAATCACCAATTACCCTAATGGGCGTTTAATTTACTATGCTGTTTGAGCTCTAGACGTTACCTACAGAATCTACTAACTGACTTAAATGGACAAAAAATAGGGTCATGGCCTTATAGAGTAAATTTCCAAACCAGTGAAGTTCGTTATAAGAACTAACCCACAACATTAGTGAATGATGCAAAAAGCTAGCAAATCTTACAAGCAGCTGATCTCTGTCAGCTCATCCTTTAGATATGTTATTACGGAGACATTAGCGTTTACTGAAAGTTAAATCAGGTCATTTTGACTCGAGGTTAAAGGAATAATTGGAAACGTTGGTACCTTGTTTGATTTATTATTGGATTCTCTTAGACATTAAAGTAGTATAGATCAATAAGCATAGCTCATAAAATGTTGAATCATTCCTTTAAGCTGCAAGGTTATTAATAATGAGATACTTAATTTTATATGAAACCACAAACTGAACATTTGTTATTTGTGTAACCTATGAATGCCCTGACACTTTTTTAATAATTTATTGACTTGACTCCTTGACTAGTTGACTGAAGTTCTTCCCACTGAGTGGCATATCACAGGCAAATACCTTCCTAATGGCTTAGTTTTACTGCCTATTAGGCTGCTGGCTGTAACTGGGCATTGCAATGTAGCACACCAGAGTGCATTTAAATGGCATGTAAATCCTACACGTCTGATCTCATCTGAGTCTTATAGACTCGACAGGCCTTACTGGAAAAACGAATCTTGGCAAACCGGTGCAAAAATAAAACCTTTGACGAATTAATAATGATCAATTTTCTTCTTCCAAGGTCTCCAGTCATTTTATTATCCATCCTGTCCTTACGGTCTCAAACTGTCCATCACAAACTACCGCACTGTAGACATGCCACTGTCTTTGACATCAAGAAACAGTAGCTCAAAAACAACTTGTTTTTCTGGGTTTGACCTTGATTCTTACCTGTTTCCTCAATCTGTGTCTAACAACAAAAGCCCCTCTCATTTTGAGCAACTCATGGAGTAAATCAAATGTACTTCTAGCCAATGTTTCTCTCACATGATCCTTCTGAGACATGTACTTGTCATGGCAAAATATGGCAGCTGCAAGGTAAAACCTCTCCTCAAGCAATGAATTATGTTTGGGCATTCCCTGAACAGCGGCTGTTTATATTTTCTTGGGGGGGATATGCACGGCCACCCAAAACAAAATTGTGTAATGTTATATTATTCCACTGCTTTACTACAAACAGGAAAAACTGCCAGCTCCTCCTATTAGGGCTGTGCTGCTTTTCCAGTTTTCTGCTCTATTTTCTGCTTCTCCTCAGGAAATCCACCCATGCTCATAAGTTTCTCCACCTGTTTGGAAATATATTTGAATCGTTTCTGGTCCCTGTGAAGGATCATAAGCAAGGCCTTTAATGGGCAAATAAAGTTTCGCAATGCTTTGCACCCAAAATCGGAGAGAATGAATCATTCTGCAGATTCATCTTTTGCAACACCTAATATTGTTTGTGATTCATGTAGACATGTCAAAAGAAACTTGTGGGAGAATGGGAGAACTGAGCCTTGATGTCCCATAGCTGAGTCCAGCTCCATTAAACCAAATTGAACAACCGAGTCCAGCTCCATTAAATCGAACTGATATTTGTACACACAAAAACTACACTGCCTACAGCTGGAACACATCTAAGAGGGAATGTGCTCTTTATTGACTAAAAAAACGTATTCGATGTGGGATAATGTATTTTGACACAGATTCAATCCAAAACACAACACCATCCTTTTGGACATAAAAAGAAACAAATGAAATTAATTAAACGTAATATAATTGGTGGGAAGAAAGTTAATATCAGACACTTGAAATGTTCTCAACTGACTCAAGTCTCAAAAAAGTCAAATCTCTCTACAATCAAGTCCAAGTCTCGTTTTTGTGTCTGAAATCTGACTTGAGCCCAAGTCTCAAGTCCACATCTTTTCTAACACCTTATGCTACTATATACTATAATATATACTACACTATGCTTGCATAGAGTCATAACTTGATTGTTAATAGACAAGAGTACGTGCTCAGAATGCAGATATGTATAAATTATTTTGATTCCTGATGTGGCCTTTTAAAAACCACTGTGAGTTGCACTGCCAGCCAGGTTTAAGTCATTTAAGCAGAGCGGCTGCCTCAGCTAAGAGATGTGGAGGGATACCAGAAGTGTGTCTGGCCAATGAAAAACAGGTGGCTGGACAGAAGTAAACGAGTTGTAAGGACAAGTGTAAATTGACTTAAGGCTGGGTGGGAGACGTCCAGAGAGACACGTTATTCGAGATAGGACTATGGCCTCGTAGATACATTGATGCTGAATGTTGAGCTTCCTCATCCTTCTGTCTTTTCACAGCCCAGTGACCTAATGGGTCTTATGTCCCATGTCATCATCAAAGACTATCAAGAACCCCGACCTCAGCTACCTCGCTTTGACAGTCAGTGTCAAGGGAATGTCAGGGAAAAAACTTTTCTGAACAATCTGTTTGTTTATTTTTCTTTTAGTTCCTTTGTGGCTCTTTTTAAAAACCTTTGGCACGGGATGATTCCGCCTGGCAGCCCCCCTCCTCTCTACCGCACACCTTCCCTCTTGCCATCCGTAATTACCACACTGTTCGAGTCCTAGCCTGTCCAAAAGCCACTGCAGGTCTGATTTTTTTGGCTTGGCTCCTCTCTGACATGCCTGGGAAGGGCAAGGAAAGGAAATGGGTGGACCAGTCGCTCTCCGTTCCCCCAGAGCAAGCCTGGGAGAAGCCAGCCCAGTGTTTTTCGACTCGGCCGAGCTTGTAAGGGAGCACAGCCCATCTGGTTCTAATAAATCCTCCATGCGGCTTCGCAACTGGAATTGCCTGACCTGTTTGGGGACGTGATCACTGATACAGTCATTTTTTTGCGAAACAACAGGGAAGAGCTTGAGAACAGTTGTGAACGTCATCAGACTTGCGGTCCCCAAACATACTCTGAAGAGAACAAAGCTCACACTAAGCAGACCCCCAAAATCCTGCAGGGCTAGGTGATGGATGTATGGGTTAATGTTGAACATATTGTAAATATGCATTCCTGCCAATGGTGGGCAGTGTATCCCTCTTTCTTGCTTCATGACTCTTGGTAATTTATCAAACACAGACTAAGGGGTCACGGTCAGACCAACACTAATTTTTATAATGAGTCTTAAGTGCTCAATTAGCCCGTTTGTAATTCCTTTGCTATTGCGAAAGTTTTAGGTCAAGGACATCTTATTGGCATGGCACCTATAATAAGGACAAAAGAAAATCATCAAGTGTAAATATTGTTCAAACTTTCCTTCGATTTGAATTCAATGTTGTATTTCATTCATAAAATTTAGTTAGAATAATTTATACCCTTCATATTTAGTATCAACTTTATTTGTATCACGCCAGAACAGTCAATCTATTTTGCTGAATGAATGGTAGTACGGGCACACCAAAACAACACACTAGGCCGTCTAAAGCTTGCCAGATCATTAGGTCATGCACCGCTATGTTGGTAATGTCTGCCTCACGATCCCAGGCATATATTTATGACCTGTTGGCTGCGAGAGTCCTGCTGACTCGCGCTTATTAGGTCAAAGCCATCAAAGTGACCTCACCATCAGAGACAACACAACATCTGTCCTCATCTTTCACACCTTCAGTGGCTGGGTTTCCTCAGACCTCCCAGCCTCTCCCTGCACTCACTTCCCTCTAATTAGAAACAGTTTGATGTAGCACTCTGAACACGGTAGATAAAATAACAGGAGTCAAGCCTATTAAGACTTAACAGGGAGACATTTACAGTGGCATGTCTTACAGATCAGCATTTGAAATAACACTTTACAGTTAGCAACAGAATCAAACAGAATCACATGACGTAACAAATATAAGGAATAGATCTTCCAATATAAGCTTTTCCACTCTGTCTACTGACATTTGACTTCCAAAGCTTGTGTGGAATGTGTAGGACTCAACAGTAGCGCCTGAATTGCATTTTAAACACATCTACTGTATTAACAGTAGCAATCTTTGTTCGCATATTTGTCTTCACGTGAGTGAAATATCATCTCAAAAACAAAGCATGTGATGCAAGTGTCAATCAGTTGTATATTAATAATATTAACAACAATAATGATACAATATCCCACAGGTATTATCCTGTAATTAAAATGGGTAATAATAGGATTTGGGTTGGGGTTTAGGGCAGGAGACCACACATTGGGTAAGCTTGTATTGTACATGCTTAATCTGATTAAAACTTTAAATGTGATTATGAAAAAGAGTGACACAGACTTCACAGGAGTGTTGACATCCACCGGGTTAGTTCTTACAGTCCCTCCTGAAACAGGGCAGGGATATTAATGTTACTATAATTCTCCTCGCTGCAGCTTTAGGAGGCATTTTTTGGAGGATTTACGCTCCAATATGGGCTGACAGAAAGTTAGCGAGCTGCTGGTATGGATTTGCACATCTGGTACTGGATCATTTGGGTTCAGTAAAACAAAGCTTTCCAGTCTACCTTTATGATTCATCTGTGTCTGATGAGGACGGGCCGTTGCGATTGCTGAATTGTGGTTGTGAATCACACTGGGTTTGTGTTTACCTACCCTAATTAATGTGACTGTCCTTTATCTACTAGTAAACATGAGCATTACCTCACTTTAAGAAGTCATGCAGCTCCTTGTCAAACCTCCTCTGATCTACAGGGACTTGATATTAGCTAAGAAATTAAGTTTTTTTCCCCTCCATACCAAAACCGTATGGCAGCTATGAGTGTATCACTGTGATAAATTCACAACAGCAGAACTTCATCCCACATTTTCCATGCATTTTTCTGTGAAGTGTGTGACATTGACCACCCCTTGAGTTTTAAAGGAGACACCCATCAGCACAACCTGACAGGCAGTGAACAAAGTCTCTCATTCCTTCCCTCTTATCTGCTCATTATCTATGCACCAAATTCTTTCTTTTGGCCATTTTTGTTTCATTTTGTGCATTGCACTATTGGCCCATGCAGCATGTCTGGGGAGAAAAGTTTATGCCTCTTTCCTTCACTTTGTGTGCTGGAACTCTGCTATAATAAATTGTCTTAGCACTGTGGTAATAACAGAAACATCTGAGGGCCACATGGGATGCAACAGACCCCTTTGCCTCTAAGACAAAGACATTTGAATGAATTTCTGCCACAGGATAGCACAATATATTTAGGAAAAAAGGCAGCCTCTTTCACTGTAGCCGACAATATGTTTTTTCTTTATTTTCTCCCAGGAATAAAACCTTTATCTTGAGACATGAAAAGTATAACACCTGGTATGTATCAGTAAATTGAAGGGAGGAAAGGGAAAGCCATATGTCCACCTTCAGTCTTCAAAGCAGCCAGAATGTGTATCTAAGTGCATTCGAAGATTGAAACAATCCAAAAAGGAAATTTATCACTGAGCTGAAATTTCTAGGCTCTTAAGGATTTAGTTTCATAAACATTGCATGCTGAATGTTTTTCAGCTCAGACTGATGCCATTTGAGCTCAGGCATCTGCAACTGTCAGGATTCTTTCTGTGTATTTGCCCAGGCCATTCAGGAGTTTCTGTAATAGCTTTAGTAATGCCATATTGATCATTTCTTTCTTTATACACGCACACACACACACACACACACACACACACACACACACACACACACACACACACACACACACGCACACACGCACACACACACACACACACACACATGAGTCTTATGAATATATCTATCTATCTATATCTTCAAGCTGTTTTATATGATTCTTTTTTTGCAAAGCATTATGGTCTTTTAGAAAATACATATCACAAACACTTCAACACTGAACGAGAAAAAGCATCCCAAGCATCTTGTTTTGTGTTATTTTAAATCCACTAATGCATTACTAAATATCAACAGCTTGTACCTCCACTTCTGAACTATTTAAGTATATTTTTACGTTTGGAGTCCGGTGCTCCACCATCTTTAAACTTTCGGGCATCCTTGACTTAATTCTCTCAATTTTTCTTTTTAATTTCTGTGTGTGCACATGACCCTGCAGTCCCTTTTATGGAGACGGGCTGGGTGTTTACCAACAGTTTGCTAATTAGGATAAATCAAATAACACTTTCACTTTACGAGGGCAATTTGATTTATCATTATAAGAACAAAGGTTTGAACTCTTCTGTGGTTTAACAACACGTCATGTATCTGACGTAGACTTTTCTCAAGAACAAATTCAGAAAAGAACTTCCGATTATTCATGTGAAATGCAATCATTTCATATTTAGGATACAGTTATCTTGATCTGGACTCCCCATTAGTGAAACAGGGTTGCACATAAAACTTCTCACTGGCTATCCAGTTTCCTACTCGTTGTCCACCAACTGTGACATGATGTTGATAGGATTTTTAATGGTCTTCCTGTGTCTCATAGTCTGCTTCCATGAATCATGCCCACTGCAGTAGGCTCTCCGGACAGTGAGGTGTCATTTCATAATAAATAACATGCGCACTGGTGGGGGGGGGGCGGATGATAAGTGGACAGAGAAAAATCATCATTTACTCTGCTGGGAAAAACAAATACATATGGTACTTAGATAAACTTCAAACAGAGGACAGACATCCTGAGACCAGAGGGCTGCTTTGCGTGTCTCTTCGGACCAGAGAGGAAAGAGAGATTTGGCTGTGTTTAGAAAGCAGAAGTCTCCCCTGATAAGATATATTTAAGATGTCTACACACAGATAAAGGTATTTGTTGTGTTTTGCTGCTTTTAATGATGCTGTCTTTTCAAAATCACTGCAGCAGTTCAAATATTTATCATGCTAAATTAACACTCATTTTCAGTTTTAAATATTTATGTTTCACCCCAGTTAGAGGGTTTGGCTTAGGTATCTTTCAAATAAAAACGGAAAAGATATGTGTTATAATATATGATTTGGTATTTTGTTGCATGATGACAGTTATGGTTGTCAGAAAGTTGCCATATGTTTTACTAAATACACTCACTCAGTCACCTAGCTAAAACTAATGCAGTCTAATACAACAGTCCTCTGGTGCTGCTGATCTCTGTTGCATTATGCACATGTTTCTGTTATTTAGCCTCTCCTAAATGATATTGGCATGAAGGTTGCAGGGCTGCAAGGGACAGCTTCTCACTTTAATCTGTATAACTTTACACTGTTTGAATATACAGTATGATGCTTTTTTTGTATCTATTGAGTTTTCAGGATGTATTGAAAAATATAAAATCGTTTCGACCCTATAGTCTTCATCAAGGATACAACACAGGACTGTGGAACAAAATGTCTCAAAATGTCAGTTTGCCTCAGCATCTTCATTGACCACGACTAGGGGAATATTTGGATGGTAATTGTAAGGACAAATTAAAATTGAGAACAAACAATGAGTCAACAAACAAGATGTTAATCTTGATTATATGACAGATTAAATTATTGGTGTTGAGGTCTTAAGTGAGTCATTGACTGCTCCTGACCAGAGCATTATATGTATTTCATTATAAGAGGCATTCCCTTCAAAATGAGGGGAACATTTCAAAATGTTTCCCTTGAATAAGTCACACTGCATGCGGAGAACTAAACACATAATTAATTGGTAAAACAAACACAAACATGTTGATAGACAGGCCTCACACGCAGCTGCCTGTTCAGTGTTTTCACTTTAGGTCATCTTTTACCTCCTGCTGCACCACCTTTCTCTGTGTAACTCGCTCAAGGTGTTTCGTGGCCCTCCACCCTCACGGTGCCCACTGCAGTCTACATGTGTGGCATCCGTCAAGCTTACACCAACAGATAGCATCATTGCAGGTACAGACAGTGAGTGATGGTTTCGCCTGGATAACATTTGGCCCACAGAGAATGGGAGAGCTTGACACACAGAAAATAGTTTTCTCCGAGGAACGGCGTGTTTGTTTGGTACCTGCACAGTCAAAATAAAACAGAAATATAGTGATATTTAGGCTTTCCTATGACCCCCGTACATGGAAACATGGTGGAAAACACCTCAGAGCGACCATAGTAACATGATAAACATCATGCCTGGAATAAAGCAAATAAAGTGACGCACTGATTCTCCTTTTTCATCCCTCTATCCATCCTGCATCAGCAACATATACGCTAAAGAAAACAAGTGGGCCAAGAAGCACTGGGTGGGTTTGTGCTTCAGTTTCAACCTTGGCTTTGCTCTCATAAAAGTTGGTGGGGGAAAATGTGAGCCGAGGACGGTCCCGCCCAGTCAGCGTCAGGTGAGTCATTTTATGTGGCAGTTCAGGTTGCAGTCAGTCCAAACCGCCTGTGCAGCACAGGTCAAATGCTGGGTTGGGGAGAGAAGGGAAAAAACGAGGTAGACTTAATTCATCCTGGCCTGTGACAGGTGTGTTGTTATGTTTTTGTTTTTTTGAGTTTACCTAAATCATTCTTTGCCGGACAGGCGAGTCCCAGGTTGTGCTGCCAGATGACTGCATCTGTCACTGTGAGGCTTTCAAGGCCTCTTCACATTATGATTTGGACAACCTGCTGAAATGTTATTTTGAGAGAAAATGAGGTAGATCCAAATCATGTCCCATTTCTCCTCTCATACTAGTGCAGTTAGAGACAGTACACAATTGGTTTTGACTGTTCACCTGCGTTGCACTTCTCATAGACATGATTGTACATTTGTTTTTTCCAGTAAAATAGAGGGTGAAATCTGCTTCTTTTGTATAACTAGATGCACTAGGGTGAAAGAAGCAACCTATGCAAATTATAAGAATTTAAGCTATTATAGAAGGTTTTCCTGCTGATTAAAAACAAAATGTACATGCAATCCATCCAATACTTGTTGAGACTTTTCACCACACATGTCAATCTCATATTACCGCTAAGGAAAAGTCAGGGAAGGGATCCAACCAATAGATATTGAGATATTTCACTGGATAAGTAAAAACTTTGACCTCCTGATGGTGCTAGAGGAAAAGTCGGAGGATAATCAACGTTAGTAGGCTTCATCCCCTGTGGAACATGAATATTTGTGCAAAATTGTGTGGCAATCCATCCAATATTTGTTGAGTTATTTCTGTCTGAGCCAAAGTGGCGGACAGACCAACAACGCCATCACGAGAGGCTAGATCCATGTCGCTAAAAACATTGATTACAACAAATAGTATCCCTATAAGTACGCTTTGACTGTCCAATTAGCTTCCAGCAGTTAGAAAACGTCAGTGTGTGAATTTCCCACAACTATTAGGAGTAGGAAATATGTAATGTCTCACATTAAGTAGCAGGTCCAATTAGACAGGAATTTTTCATGCAGATTATCAAGTGCTGCTGCTTGAAACCAGGTGACGACCATCAGAGAAGAAACGGGAAGGAAAGGGGTTGTGGGGGTTGGGTTTCCATCCATGTGTTTTGATTTTAAGAGAAATTTATAAAACTCTTTGTTTTAGAATCCAGAGGTCGACCTGTGCAGTGCCCCCCCCTCCACCCCCCCTTCTCACCCTCTCCAATCTCATTTAAGCCTTTAATCAAACGGACATCTGGATTGCATTGAGCGTTGCAGAGAGAGAGGCCTGATTGCTGTTAAGCAGACCACGCGATGATGTCACTTTTCATTAATAATGATGCTGCCCATAGCACTCGCATTTATCTTCCTGTCTAACGATGCAGAGACCACAGGCTGAGGACGTGACAGTGACCGTGGACACTCGGCTGGCCAGCTGAGAAAACAAGTAGGAGCTGCGTGACGGCTCTTCGCTCCGACCGACTCAAGAAACACAACAATAAATCCAGGAGAGGACTTAAAGAAGACAATACCTAAATGATCACTAACAGCACATGCAATAAGAAGATATACTCAATGATCATTAAGTCACATGACATGTGACTAACAACTGTGTCACCATGATTGAAGAGCTGTGAAATGAGGAAGAAAATGTAGCCTGACAGGTACTAGACAATTTCAATCAAAAGAACAATGATTTCTCACATTTTCTCATTTCTCACTTTATTTCCATCGTTTCAGTCATGCTCTTGCTGTGCATGGGAAAGTCAACAGCTATTGCAGTTCTTCTACCAAAATGAAGCCCCCCTACGGTCATCTGGCTTGTTGTGGTGGATTCTTGAATCATTTCTTCCCAAACCAACTGATTGCACAATTCGTTGACAGCAGAACGTGTTATGAAATAACTGAGAAATAAAGTGAATATCAGTGAAATACTTGTTTTTCTTGAATTTGGAGACACCTTTGGTGGTTTCTGGTGTTTATTACATTTTAGAGTTCACATCACATGCGTGTTGCCAGAGCAAATCCAGAGCTGATTTATGACGGCATTTCCATATCAAGACAAGGGAAAAGGGAAAATCTAGCACACAGGTAAAGAACGATGGCAGGTCTTTCTCATAATGAGTGATGTTACATGCATGGAATAAAAGTGTCTCCATGTACACACAAACTAGATGCCCGGCAAAAGTCCATTCCTTACGCACAACTACTCTGTGAACTTTTCTCCGCACTCAAGTTTCATTTAGTTTTGACAGTCAGGGGTGGGCTCATTTCTAGAGCATTGTTTCCATAAATTGAATCTGTTACTGTTAAGTCTACACCCTTTTCCAAAACTGTGTTATGACTGGTTTGTATGCTGTGCAACAACGTCAATGCAGATTAAAAGCAAAATGAAGAAGAGGAGGGGAGTAGTAGGCCTTTTTTCTCTACTATAAAAAGTTGCGCTATGGTAGAAAAGCTTGTCACAACATACTTAACTTTACAGTCTAACTTTAAGTTCATTTCATGTATTTTCATTTGGAAAGACGGTGCATTTTTACTTTAACCTAGCTCAACTCTAATAAACCCTTTAATGAAATACAATTAAGTCATCGGGCAGCACCTGATGCCCTGTCAACCTCACTTTCAAAAAGCAGAATAATAATGGGAATTTCCTGTAACTTATTACTCTTAAAAGAAGATTGTACAATAAAAAATATGTTACATTTTTCGAAGTCTGTGCTCCATCTGTATGTTTCTGCATTTCTGTACGTTGTGGGTGAAAACTGGAGCACCAGAAATAGTCTGCACATGAGGAATGTATTTCTTGTCAATAGAAAATATAACCATGATGTACTATGTATGTATTATTTCTGCAGCCTGCCTACTACAGACACCAATCACCCTACTAATAACACTGACTGACCATGATGAGTTGGTGAACAACAATACATTGTAGATCTTTGTGAAGCCGCAACATTTGGTAAGTGTCAAGCCCATTTACTGAGGTTTTCTTACACATTTCACTTCGACCAGGACACATCAGTGCATATGAAAAGAAAGTAGTCTGGATATAGAAGATGGTTTGCTTAATTTCAAGTTGAAAGTTGTTTTGGTTAATGAACTAATGTGTGTTTCAAGCAGACATTATTTAAAGACTAGTTAACCCAAGATAAGAATATTCCTAAAAGCAATAGATGGCATTCACTGTGTTGCTATGTCTCTTTGAAACACACGTTTGTATTAGACATGAAAGTCCCTCTATCATGAGCAAAATAGAAATAATTCTTGCTGTTTTATGAGCCACTTCAAGTTTCAGACAGAAGGAAGGGGATCAAACATGTAGCTCTGATGGACAAAAGAGGTTTCCAACAACATTAACAACTGCAAAGAAAGAGAAAGGGCCACCAGCTTTGAAAAGGTCAGCAGCTCAGCAGCACAGGTGATCCTCGTCTCACTAACGACCCACCACCACTGTGCAGGCTCACTTCCTGAAAGGAGGGAAGAACATGTGACAGAGAAAACAGAACCAAACAGTCACATAATATGTGCCACTGACATCATTCACACGCTTATGAACAACCTGTTTACTTGCTTTGGCCTACAGGCTGAGAGGTCTGTGAGCTCACATTTCCTCAAAACTGCAGAACTTAAATATTAACAGCTAATTTACCAAAATGTATATTTCTGTTAAGATTTTCTCTGTGTCTTAGTCCAACACAGAAGGAAACATGTGTTTCAAAAAAGAGTTAACAATGGTAAAAATGACCATTTGGAAATAAAGGCTTATCCAACCTAATTATTAACTAAATTTTCTCCCCAACACAAAGAAAGGGTTTACAACTGTATGAAATAATTTCTTCTCAGAACGTATTTAAGTATAGCCAGACACATGAAACTAAATGAAAGCGATGAGAGGCCTTTTAAGGTATTTAAAAAGTTCTAAAACACAGGAAGGTATGATTACGTATGATTCATTCATATTTATATGTAAATTTCACGACACTGAGAAGAGCAGAGGCCTCTATATTTGGTCATCTTTTCAGCATTTTAAGACATTCCTCTGCCATCTGCTTTTGATAGTGATTATTAAGTTCTGTTTTCACTCTAAATTATGTCTTGCTGTTTGGTCTGTTTGTTGTGAGACATGAAAGTTGTGTAAATGAAAACTCAAAAGGATTGTCTTGTTTAAAAAATGTGAATCTGCAGCTGTGATGTTCCTTTGTAATTCTGATATGAAACATTTGGGTAAATACAGCGCCAGATTTTTTGTTATATGCATTTTTTTACTTACAAAATTCCTGTTTTATGTTATTTATATGAAAGCCAAAAATAATTGGAGTGACTGACATCTTTCTAAACCCATTTGCTCGTGAACAATGAAGCTTCCACTCTTCAAAGCTTCAACAGAGTATGGACTATGTCCAAATTGACTTGGGGTGCAAACAAGAATGCTCTGCTTCAAACATTAATGAGGGAATAGTTTTTGAAGTGTTTTGCTGATTATGCTGCTTATCCAAATGAGGAGTGGGACCTTTCAAAAGAGGAAGCCATTTATCTGTGCAGGGACAGCAGAGCTGGTCTGGAGAGCCTCACTGTGCTTCTCTTATCACGAAAACTCGAGTAGATTCAGTGCATAATGGCACTCATTTGATCTCGATGGGGCGGTGGACTGTCTACTGTCAACTACTGACCCTATCAGTTTTATATATCCAGAGTATTTCACCATTCCACCAATGTGATAAATTGGACAATTATTATTTTGCAATATGCACACATGGGCTTAACTGTGAAAACGACTCACGCAGATTCAAGCTGGAGGAGTCACTTGGCTCACTGTGGAGAAGTTGTCAATAATAGCGTGAAAGGTTTTCACCCCATGACTAGCAGAGAATGTTTCCATGAAATATTCTCCAGATTCAGAATAATAAACTGCATGCCTATTCTGTCCCCGAGCAACAGCATGCTGTGATCATACACAGGCTTTCTGTCAGTGTAGAAATCATCGTTACCGCAGTGCTTCTAAAAAAAGATGAAAGACTGCATCTGGACTGGCCGAGGTGGCCTTTCGTAGTTCTGTTGCACCATTGCGTGCTATCTGCTCCATCTTCTAAAACCTCAAGGTGAAGAGGATGAACAAAAACACATGTGACCTGGGAGTGATTTCACACTGCTGAGCCGGGTCAGGTCATTCTCCATCTTCCTTTGTTTCAGGATGGTTCTTTGAACCCAGGGGCCAGAAGCCTGCTAACTCCATCATAAACACGACATGAATCTTTCAAGCCATTCTGGTATGCGGCCAGAATATTTCAATAGCTAATACGTCCAGATTCGTAATGTTAGAAGATGTTACTTTAACCCACAACGCTGTAAATCAGTTCACCTGTAACCCAAAGCATTACAGGATTCTACTGCATATAAAATAGCTGTGCAGGCTTAAATCCATTTACTACAAATAACATATACTTCATGTCGCAGCCATTTTACAAACTCTGCTGTCCTGACGCAATTTAATTGAATGTAAAACGCTATTGCCGGGAGATTTTTCAAACATGGCCACAACCTGAGTGCCTGACTCTCCATGTTGCACTTCTGACATGCGGATGTTTCTGTCGGTCTTTCGTGAGTGTGTTTTGTTTCCCAGGTCTAAGGGGAAACAGCCTTGGGGGACTGGATTCTGCAAAGCCGGTGGTGATATTAGCCGTTTGGTTGTTACGCCTCTTCTGGCTTTGGTCAGTCCGCTCTTCTCTATATAGTTCTCTGTATAGTTCAGTTTTTATTATGAGTAAAATGGTTGATGATATAGTTTCCTAAATTAAACAGCCCAACACCTTTTTTATTTTTTCTCTTAATGGCGAATTGCAACTGAGCTGAGCTGGTTACAAATGACCAGTCTTGTATTTTGTAAATAACTGAAGACATATGTTAAATATGATGTTTAATATTCTTTTAAGTCCATGTGTTTAATCCTTATTAGCCCCCTTAAACATCTTCCAACACACCCCCCACTCTATCAAAGTAAAGGACGACAAAGAAAATAGATCCCAAAATGTAAATGTGCGCTATTTGAAATGTTACTTAAAACAATATAATTGGGAGATAAAACTCTCAAAACCAATGGTATGGCCCTTTAAAGACCCTGCACACCTACACAGGTGTTTTCAATTATTCTGGCTGATTAGACGTCTGCTCAGGTTGAGGATGGGCGGAGCTTCTGTATGCTGGAAATGGACTTTCTACTCTTAACAGTCAGGAAGATGTTATTACACAATCATAAAAGTGCTCCAATCAGCACTAAGTGAAAAGACCTGTGTGGTAAAGCCTTGAGGGTGTACAGGCTTATATTGTAATGATCCACATATATGTATGATTTTACTACTGACGTCACAGCGTTGTGACGAATGTCGTTCTGGAGTGACGTGAAAGTCGCATGAATTCCAATATTACTGATTTACTGATAGTAGCTCTAAGTAATTTACAACATTTCCTAACATCAACATATTTCAAATATTCAGTTAATTTAACTTAAGCACCTACAAGAAACCCTAATGTTTCGGAAAAGGGTGATTTGAGACTTAGTTGGCTCTTGTCCTTCATATCTCTTTTGCTGTCCTCCAGCATCTCTAACATCACTTGCTTTCGTCCACTGTATTTAATTGTGTTATCTCTGTCGGGACCTTCCCTTCCCAGCTGGTTGGCAGAAGTGAGCTCATAATTGTTTGATGAAAGCCATCCAATTAAGAGGAAACATGTAGTTCCTGATGTTAACGCTTGTGTCCTGACAACGCTGGTGGTCATGGAGGCCTGCTGGACTCTCATCGTATGGGAAGTCGACATAACCCTTTGAGACGTGGCTGTGGCTCAATATTAATTCCTCTAGTCATTAATGGCCTCTGCGCAAAATCTTTCGTATATTGTTTTAATAGGGGAGCGGTGCTGACGTAACGAGGGAGCAGTGTTCTGACTGCTCTAAAGGGAGGGGAGACCAAAAGGTTTCCATTGTCTCAAATGAAGTTGGCAGTGAGAGTGGTTTACTTGGATTCTCCCTGCATGGTGTAATTTGTGAGTATTATATTGATAACCTGCATTCAGCTTTGTCTGTGCTCTGCTGTAATAAGAAATGATGCCATATGTAACTGAGGCCAAGGGGAATACAATTTCAGCCAGACGTTTAAGTGAATCACCAACTGCGTTGCATGTCAAGTGTACATTTGCGTGACTTGTTGTTTATTGCCCACATTCAGCTACGTGACTATCCTTCATATTTAAGCCAAGTTCTGAGGCCATGTTCTTAAATCTCTCCAGTTTTTTGGGAGAGAAAGTGCCTTGTTTTACTCCACTGGATGATTTGGTCCATTTCACATCCACTATATGTCCTGGGACATGTATGTTATATAAATACGGTACTTACCCTGTAGGTAAATACAAGAGCAGCTTTAACTGAATGGAAAAGGATCAGTCATCCCATTTATTACCCAGCACTTCACTTATTCAAAAATATACAGTAATTGCTGAGTGAGTAGTCGGTTGATAGAAAAAAAAAGGTTAGAAGTGCCAAAAAGTGCACATCTCATTCTCATTTAATGCAGGAGTGGCTGGAGGTAAAGCTGTTTAGTCTACTCTATTCTCACTGTTTTTAACTCTGTCTTTTATAGATAGAAAATAAGTCTGCATTTCTAGTTTATCCTACAGATTATATATTTCAGCAATAGCTGTTTTCCAATCTTTTAAAATGAAATTGAATAGAATTTCTGCAGGATTTTCACACCAATGTCCAGGCGTTCCTTGCACTCTCGTGGATCCATGTGTTGCATTAGGCACGCTGTCTGAGCATGTAAATGTGTTTGGCAGATCCATAGAGTAGTTTTGTGACTCATTCACAAGTGTTACAAGTTAGGTTTGAAGAGCCGAACTCAGCTGGTTTACAATTTGTCAAAGGTGCCCCTGCCAAAAGGCCCTTTTAATTTTATGGCGGTGCCAATCAAATTTACGGGAGGGACCTCTGAACACTTCTGTGAACTTAAAAGGGTCAGGTCTTAAAAATGCAGTGTCTTAAAATGTGATGACATGTACATCATTCCTTGGAGGATTGTACTCTTTGCTTCACTCTTAAGGGAGGATGTGGAGCCACATGCCAAAACTGATATCCTAATTATTAATAGTGCATGTTGGTGTTTTTTTACATTGTTCCTGTTTTTGCATTGATGAACATCAACTAAATAAATAAAAAACAATGGACTAGAAAATGCACAAATGCTGTAGCAGTATCAGTGGCTGCTTAAGCTACTTGTAATTCACATCAGCAGACATTTGTCTTGTTGGCCACGCTGGAAGCATGAACTGTAACACCGGTAACACCTCCAATTTCTTTCCTTACTGAAATAACTTTTGGATTTATTGCCATGAACATGACATGGAACATAGACCCTAGAAGATTAATTATGCCCTGACTTTTCCTCTGGCTTCTTCTGAGAAAACTATTGGATGGATTGTCATGATGCTGTTGATTTATTTTTTTCATCCACATCCGAAGCGCACCTGGCTACGGGAGTCGTTTAACTCAAACTACCAGAAGTCGGATCCAGGTAGGATGTTGTTCCCGCCACAAATGAACCGTTTTGCAGAATTTGTTTGTGACTGGACTGGAGATCCCTTCCTCTAAAGGGTCTCTGTGAGGTTGCTGTGATCCCCAAACAAAAGTATGATTTCTGTACTCATCTACCCAAACAAATCTACAGTCGTGGTAAAATGACCAAACTACACAACTCAGATTTGGTTGCTATGAAAATTCAATTGTGGCAGTTATCATGACCTGCTATCCTGTATGTTGTATTGATTTACATAATGTGTGTTCTTATTGACCGTCTGTTCTCCTTTTGTGATTATTCTTCGCAGGTGAAGTACAGACTACTTCACTTTTGTTGTAGTTTTGTAACTAAAATGTGCATAGCTCCTGATTGTCACATCAGGCTTGTCCTGTTCCAAAGCCAAACAGCTCTATAACCTCTGGAGCTGAGGGACTGCGGCGTACATCACCAGACGATTGTTAACATCAGCATGTTTCAGGCGACTGGGAGGTGTTCAGACAGCAGCCATTAGTCCCATCTGAAGAGTGATCATCATTTCAGTGCCACTTTTATATACTTTCCCACAGCCTGTCCCCTGCCCACTGGGACTACCGATGCTATCTACTGCCAAGTGTTTACTTAAAGTGTTAAAAGAAAAACATCAAGAACAAATTAAAATGATGTTGACCACATGAAATAAAAACATGTGACTGCACATGTGATATACATTGTCACATGTCATCTGTAAAAGACCAGGTGATTGTTTGGGTTTCGCTAGATTTATAGGAGAAAATTAGATGCCACACAAGTCCATATTATCTACAAACTGATACAAGTAGAGCTAATCCAAACACTGACCCACCCTGTGATTGAATATAATTACAGATGGCCTTCCCGACATCTCATTCACTAAAGCGGAGTTTGCGTCAGATTTTCAGTAAGTACAATTTAAAAGAGAAGTTTGAAAAAGTTGTTTATCATTTATCCATTTGATTGAAGCTACTGAATGTGGCTGTGATGACCAAACACATTTCTTTTAGGGATTACAGTTTTGTCCATCAACCCAGACTGACCGCGATTTCGAGGTAAGTTTGGGTTCAGCTCAGATCAAGAGGTCACATCCTTCGGTATTTGTCAAGTTGATTTACTGCTGGCAGCATAATTGAAAGGCAGGAGGTTGCCGGGCTGGCGGCGCAAGGACTTTACAGAGTGTTGTTTTCTTTGGGCGCACGGTGAATCTCAAACTGCATATTTTTCTTTTTCCTGTATGGATTTCACATTTGCATGGAAAAATCTTTCTTGTGTGTTTGGATTTCCATTGTGTGGACAACATGAAGGGCTCTGGGATGGGATGTGGGAATAGGGAGTGTGCAGTTTGCCTAAGTGCATGTTTTGATGTCTATTTGACAACCTTGGTCAGTGGCTGATGTCAGTACATACACAAAAGTTAACGGCCATCCTCTTTCCTACTCTTAAATTCACTGAGGGAAACCAGTGAAAGCTGCTACTGCAGACATCCCACAATATAAACCTGTGGAACACGTCCAGTACACACAATGTTCAATCATAATGCTAAGCCTGGGGCACTTTAAACAACCGAAAAATTAAACATTTGTGGTTGCAATGATATAAAATAACTTGAAAGCTACAAATTGATCAAGAATCTCTGTAATGTGGACTGTAAACGTGCTTTCCCTTTAATTTGAAAATAAGGGCTGATTTTCGTGTTTCACTGGTTCCTTAAACACTATTTTGAAAGGAAGTATCTCAGTCATAAGATTTTTCCTGACAAATTGTGGTTACGGACCAATTGGGCAAACAATCATTGAAGTATTTCTTTTTTTAACTGGAAATGGATGTCTGCTCAAAATGTATCCGATTTTATCCTCAGTGCTAATTATTTGTATAAAGCTCAGATTTTCCCATGACTGCTCTTCAATCTAGTGCTGCAGACACTGAACCAAATGTGGATATTGGCATTAATTTAAAATAAATCAATAAATATGTTTTTTTTAACAAGCACATCTGTCTTCCTCAGTCATCTCTGTGCCTTGGCTCTGCCTGGGCGAAGAAAGTTTGCTATGGCTGACCCTGATGGAAGAAAGAGAGCCTCGCTGCTACAGCTGAGCATGAGAAGTACCTGAGCGCTTTGTCACCTCATCAAGTCTGCATCATGACCTTCGGTAAAACCTTTCACAAGTGCAGGGTGTTGTTTCCAGATTAAACTTCCTTAAAGACTGGCACACTTACGTTCCCCATTCTTCTCCAGGTTCCCCTCTTTATTGCTTTTTCCGGCTTCTTTTCATTGTTGTACACATGTCCTGAGTATGAGGTGTTAATAAGTGTCCACATTTCCTCTGTCAGAGGAAATAATAACTCCCAACGCACTATTTCAATAAACAAAATGTACTACTATCCCTCAACAGCTAATGAGAGAAAAGTGTGTTTGGCACATGCATGTAACAATGATATGCCAGGTGCTGCTATTCTGTTATTGAGACGATCTGGCAAAGACATTTTCTTGGCATAAACCGAGGCAGTCATAATTTTGCTTGACACTTAGCAACTGAGCGTGAGAGTTTTTTTTCTGGGTTATAATAGGAACTGACCTTGTGGTCATATCTATGGAGTCATTGACTAAATATTGGAGCATGAGGTAAAGAAATGTGGAGCTCGAAGCAAACGTCATCAGTCCAATTGTTCCTGTTCATCACTGTACACCATAACTCATATGTCAAGCTACCTGCAGCAAGCTAAAAGTCACCCTTGACGACATCAAAAGTATGGAGGCTGTTGGCATGAAGGACTGAAATACCGTTCACATCCCTGTGACTGATGTCACCTCCCCGGCTAAAAAAAGCCATCCTGGGTCGTGTTACACATGCAAGTTATCTGACCGATTAAACTTTCTACCACTCACCAAAGTGAGACGGACAACAGCAGACAATTACAATAAGGCTTTTGGCACAAACATTGTCATTACTTAAATGTGTGTACTGGATATGCAGTGGTGATGGACTCTTTACTTAAGTAAAACTAGCAATACCAAGCTGTTATACAGAATATTAGCAACCAAGTGTATTTATTAGAAGTACATTTATAGTGCAAAGTTACCCATTTTAGAGTGTTATATTATTATCATATATTATTGGATTAGTTTTATAGCATCAACCTGTAAGAAGCATTTTAATATTGTAGCTAATGTTGTGTTGGTGGAGCTAATTTTAAATATACTCTTGGTACTTCAATCTATAACAATTCATTACATTTCATAAACAGATCATTTGTATTATGTAAAAATGTGCAATGTAAAGAGCCACAACAGATATCAGATCAATGTAGTGTAGAGTAAAAAGTGCAATATTGTACTCTGAAATGTATTGGGGTACAACTGAAGTGATGAAAAAATGGAAGCACTTCTTTCCACTGTGAATGTTTTTCAAGCCTCGGCAGGTATGAGTCCCAAGAAATCGACATATCAGACAAAAACGTTATTTTGTGGTTCTTACCCCTCTTCACAGGGAGGGCAATGTGCAGAGTCAGCAACAGAGGATTAGGTGTCATCCTCAAGGACTCTGCAGCCGGGTGGATGTTTGCCAAAACCAGGGCTTGAACCTGGCTTCTCCAGTTAAAGGACAGCTGTCTCCCTCCTAACCGCAGTAACTCTGGCAGCAGTGGAATCGCCGCCAACATGGGACGGAAAGAGAATCCCTGACCCAAGTGCAAAAGACAATAGAAAATATGACATGGGAACGTCTCAACTCTCTAGTTCTCCAACACTGAACACCACGAGTCAGACCAGCGAGGGGATCCCCAGTTCCAACCTGGGAGCCTTCGCTCTGTTGAGGGAGCTGTCCCTCATCCTGTTTTTCCTTCCTGCCCTCCGGGGGAACGCGGCCAGGGATCCCCACGCTTCTTGAAAGTGGAAAATGATGGTCCTGTGTCATTAGTCTGGACAATGACTGACAGTCTCTCTGCCTACTTATAAGCTGAAAGGGAAAAGGAATTTCCATGAGGGTAAGCAGACGTGGAACTCTCCGTTATAAGTCGGAACAAAACCGGGGAGTTGTGGTGACTTAAGTTCACTTTTTAGGTGCTTACTCCTTCAAAACATGTAATCAATCAATATCAAATAAATAGCTTAGAGTAGTTAAGCATTAAGAGAATTAAGGGTTTAGTCTGCTTGAAATGAACTAGTGTGTACAACATTTTGCTCGATCACGTCTATAAGAAAAAGTGTTTGCTGTACCTGTTCCACATTGCCACACTTGAAACCAGGTGGAAACAGCCTGCCGTCATAGCCCCCTCTGCATCACGCTGCCTTCTTCCCTTTCCCTGCTCTCTTTTGGGCATCTTTTGAATCTTGATGAGACAAATCATTCAAATGGGGATAACGGACAGTCTCTCTTTACGCAGAAAAGTACTTTTGTGAAGAATTTACTTTCACGCTTGGCCTATTCTGGTAGGAAGTGGGTGAGATTGACAGCCCCTCACACTGTTTCCAGAATGCCTTTAGTGGTGTATTCTATGTGTTTTCTTGTGACCTATCTGACTAATCTCCATTTGAGCCCAGTACTCAGAATTGTGCTTTGTTATTTGGAAAGTCTTCCATTCCTCCAATCTCCTCATCATCTATTTGCATTGGACTCTACTGCTGTCTGTAGATATTGGCCTAATAAAAACATAGCTTTCATCATACCAGGGGGTCAGTTCAATGGTCAGGTCACAGGGGTGGACACAAACATCCCACCCCTCAAACCTAATTCTCCTGCCGCTTTCTCTTCCAAGACCCATACAAATCCCACACCCAGCAGCCTCCCACAGTCATAAAATACGTGCTGCAGGAGCACAAAAAAAGGAACAAGAACTGCCTGACCAGAGGGGCTCTTTCTTTTGTTTAATCAAGGTTGGCATTCTTTCTCCCAGCCTGGCCCTGCTCTGTACAACAAGGGTGCAGCTCCAGTGGCTTAGGCCACTGGTGGCACCTGTCTCCTCTTCAGCGCCAGGCCGGGGAGACTGCCCTGCTAGCCTTGATCCCCGCGCTAATTATTTTCAAAGCAGCCAGGATTTATATCACACTCATGCAGGCGCCAGTGGCGCTACAGCTCTCCCAGGAAGTAGCTTTTCTGGCTTTTCTCTCTTGCTAGGTGGGCAGGGATTGTCACCATGGATGTGAGCAGCGCTCGGGCACCACAGAAGCATCTGGCCAGTTGGTTGGATTTGGATCATTTCCAGATTCAGAGTGCTTCAGTCTCAACATTCGTTCCTCAGCAACTCAACAAAGCTATTCAGTAACAGAAATAATTTCTCCTTCTCAGGGAAATGGACGTGTATTCTCTCATTGCCATGAGAGGAGCTACACTGATTATGTGTGGAGTATACTGCAGTTCAAACTAAAACTGACCTCATTGATCCTTAATGTCACTGAAAGGAGAGATCATGAAAAAAGTCTAAAACAAGCTTATTGAACAGGCACTTTTTAAAACTGGTTCTGCTATACAGATTGGTAGAATCAGTCCAACAATTCTGCTTATATAAAGTTGAGTGAGAAAGTTAATTCAGCGCTCAAAAAGAGTTTCTTCTATTGGCATCTGTCTCCACAAAAAGTGTTAAAAGAAAAGCAGACAATAGAAAGTATGATTCTTGTAAAGGTATTTGCAACACTTCCTTTAATTGTCCTCTTGTTAAACTAATAGGAAATCAAGCAGTTTCCATTTTCTTGGCAGGTGCTCAGATTCTTCCCCAGCTGACGCCACATCCAGGATGAAAAGCCCATTTTTAAATAGGTGAAACATTATGGTTCAGCAGATTTTAAAACACACAAGAACTTGAACTGTGACCTTCGTCATACAGCAGCCTATTCTCTCCTCTCTTTGTTTTGTCCAGAAGTCAATCTGGATCATTAATTTTACGGGCTCCCCTGGGCTCACTGGATTCTTTGATGTTTTCTGATGCACTGCACTTAACATTCCACATGTACTTCTCGTCACTCTCAGTCCTGACGTGACTGACACATAAGTTATGTCCCATGCAACACGCACTTATCTAAACGTGGAGGAAAGTAAAGAAAAGGCATGCGTTCTTGGTTTTTTGCCATCCTACAGTACACCGCTCAGATAAGGTCTCCATTTGATGGTGTTGCTTGAGGTATGAGGCCGACATGGTGGGGTCAGTGTACTCTTGACACATGGAGCCACACCTGCAGAATATAATGGACCAATTGACACAGGTTCAGTTCTATGTTATGACAAATCCACTCCTTGTTCCATGGCAAATGTGGAACATACTGTTTTTTTGTTAATTTGTCCCAATTGCGCAATCAACAACTTTCATAAAATCCAAAATGTATGCCCATATGGTCTTGAAAAGGAATTGCATGAAGGAATACATGACACAGCAACTGAGAAATCCTGTTAAATGTTGACCAAATAACTGCAAAAGTAACAAAAACAATGGATAAATAAAAGCTACAGATGTCTTAGCAAAAATTTATTTTAATTTAAGTTACACATTAAAGCAAAACTGTACCATTACGCCATTTCTCCATAATCTCTTTTCTCTCTCCTCCTTTATTTTAGCCATTGTTATGAAATGTTTACACTTCGCAATCTGGCAGGTACATAAAGACATGTTTGTCTCTAATTGACCAACTGGCAGGGGTGCTGTTTCTCCTTATTGCCTACAGGTAAAAAGCCTTAAAGTTATTCACTCTGCATCCCAAAGGAATCCAAGAAAAAACAAACCACCATGTTTGACCTTTGCAGAGACTCTTGTAGCAACAGGCTCCTCTTACAACTCATATCAGCTTCCATTGAAGTACAAACAAAGGCTCAGTAATAGTAACCAAATAGACAAGCTGAGCAGAGGTCTGGCACAGGCAGGGGAACATTATGAACGTGAGGCAGATCCAGACTACATTTAGACACCTATTATGACCAAAACCAATAAATAACAGTTTTAAATGGATTTCCATGCCTAGTATTTGTGGACAATGTGTCTGCAACAGCAGTTTGATCATTTCAGCAACTCTTTGTCTACGTTTTATGGATACAATCTGATCAATACAAGTTCACATTTGACAACAAAAGTCACAATTTTCCAACTTATTTCCACAGTGACACTGGACAGGATGGTACTGCCAGGGGAGAAGCCCATTACAACTGATTTTATAAATATTTAGGCTTAGCCACATTAAGCTGATTTGGGTACTTTACTCTGCTGGTCTGCCGTGAACACTTGAGTCTAAATCTGCTTAATTTGTACTGTGCCACTCCGCGCAAGTTTTGCATTCTCTTGAGATAATATAAATGCCTGATTTTGCTGTTACATCACCATGCATTTCTTTAGATATAATAAGCGATTCATAGATGCTATGAGGCTTATTACTTAGTCGCTGATGACAGTTTCTTAGAATTTGATCTGGTGTTTTTATAGACTCTGAGAACAAAGAGCTGGGAAAGTCTGGGCAGATCTGTGATAATTGATTTGGGAAGCCAAAGATCCTAGAAATCCTGGAAGTAGAGAGTTTTGGGTGAGTTTGGAAACCAATACCAGGTTATTGTGGCGAGACAGCGGAGATGTTGTGGTCAAGGGCTAGGCTAAACTTTCTGGGTGAAGGATAGTGATCCCTGTCTTTTGACTGAAAGAAACAATTACTGGAAGATTAAAAAGGACTTCAAGAAAAAAAAAACATCAGCATTATAAAGAGCTGAAATAGAGATGTTTGTTTTCCTACTAAATGCTTCGCTCCATTTCAGATGTTAGACATTTTTGTGGAGCTCAATCAAAAGACGGGATGCAGACGAAAAGACTGTGGTTGATCTTTGATCCCTGGTCTCAAGGTGCTGCCCCTGACCACACTGCAAAAAAAAGGGAATATGATTCTGATATACAATTAACTGCAATGGGTGTGTTTCATACCAAGTACTGGATCATTTATAAGAAAAAAACATTATTTCAATATGTCAAGAGTTTACAGCCATAAAACTATTGTGATGATGATGCTATATAGAAAGAGACGGGATAACCAAAGTTGTTACAATTGATCCTGATTGGGGTAAGAATGTCTGTACCACATTTCATGGCAATCTTTCCAATAGTTGAGAGAGATTTCGCTCAAAACCCAAAATTGGAATTTTGTGGGGGCCACAAAGTCATTAGGATTCATCCTCCTGGAATTACGAATGTCTGTATGAATAAATGTTGAGATATTTCACAGGATAAGTGAAATCTTTATCCTGCTGTTGGTGCTAGAAGAAAAGTCAAGGGATCACCAAAGTCATTAGGATTCATCCTCTGGGGATCATGAAGGGCTGTACCAATTTTCATGGCAATCCATCCAATTGTTGTTGAGATATTTCAGTCTGAACCAAAGTGGTGGGCCAACCGGCCGACCAACCAACATTTCCATCCCTAGACCCTTGCCTCTAGCAGGGCTAAAACATTACTTTAGAATTAAATGTTTATATTTGCGAAAAATTCACCCAAAATATGTACAGTAATAGCCATCGAAAGCCCCTCCTTTTCTGTGCATCAGCACCTGCAATACGATCTGTGCAGAGCCTGTTGCCCTCACTAGCCTCTCCCTCACTGAATCTACTATCTTGCGCAAAATTCTTAGCACAGCCACCGAAGAGCCAATGACAAGCTGGTCACACAAGTATTATGTTTTATGTTTTCCCCATTGCTGTCTAATGTTTCACATTGAGGTTGGGACCATCAAGCAAACTACAGCTCACAAAAGAATGGGCCCATTGATTCCCAGAGGAATAATTTTAGTGGAGGGAGTATTTAGCACAGGCCCAGCTAGAAAGAGCTATTAGCTGCTTCTCCAGCTCTGTGATCCATGACTAGAGAGGCTCAGTGTGAGGAGAGAAAGAGGACCCTCGCCTGGCACTGCATCCACACTCATTTCACCCTGCACAGGCAGTGTGCTGAAGTCTCATCTCAGCCATAAAAACATGGTCAATATGGCTTCCTCCTCACGTTTTTTTTATCTGAAGCCTAAATCAAACAACACATCTGATTTCCAACATCATTTTACAGCACTTTGTAGCTCTTGATATGATGGCAGGAAAAACAAGGAACCCCTAGAAATGCTCTGTTGCATCTGAGCAGCGAACTCGCAGAGATATAATATAAACAATGTCAGTGTGCTGGAAACCATTGCGTTTGCTTCAGTGTATTTGCAGGTCTTAGTCTAGTCAGGACCCTCTGAGATTGGGCCTGAATTCCTATTTCTCAGGAGAAACCAAAGTGGTCCATCATTACCTCCTCCGAGCTCCCCCTTTTCTCATTTCAGCACCACACTGAGCTAAGATATCAGCTAACACATTATCCTCTTAGCCCTGGAGACTGATAGCCAGCGAGGGCCTCGAGCCAGGAGCAGCCATACAGGTCAGGGAATAAAACAGGCGTCACAGTTACAGCAACAGTAAATTTAATTTAATTTAGATATCGCTCACTTATTGATCTATTAAGCAGTTGCAGTGCATGCAAATTGCACATTTATTCCCCCCTTTTTTTACTGTTTCTAAAAACTGTTTTTCTTGCAGTTATATATAAATACACTTTACACTGAGTAGATAAATGTTGTCATTATTTTGTTGTTTTAGTTCTATGTAAAGCAGCAAATACGTGAATAAATTAGTGTTGTCTTTAGTGGGACTAATGCAGAGAGATCATTTTTCATTACAAACTGTTGTTTCTTTAGTAAGCAAGCCTGAGTATATTAGAAGTAATTATCCCCACCCTGTCCAGGCTACACTAACACTACTGCCACTATTAGTACTGTATGAGACAGTAACTTCAAACCATTATCCCAATATCACTGAATATCGGGTGATATTATCCCGTCTGTGTTGCCCACCACGTCTAACTTTTTCAAGAACATTTGATTGTATTTCTTGGCTCAGACCGCTCTATGTCAACATAGGAAGCCGAACCCACCAGGTTTTTATGATTAAGTGGACAAAGTTTTATTCCAGACTTCTTGCCAAGTCATTTTACATCACTTCACCAAGCCAAAAACCAAACTTATGAAATCACATTAATAGCTATCAATGCAGAAGAAACAAAAGCCCATAATAGATGAGAGATGTTTTACAAGCAAATCTGGCATTCCTCATGCACCGTGTTATACATCAGAGCTTTGAGGCATTTCATGTAATACCTCGAGCCCTAAAAGTGAGATGTCATGTCGTTAAAACATTACAGCAGCCCCACATGCTGGCAGTGGCCCAAGATGCACCTGCACTTTCAATTACTCAGAGACTGTACTTCTCTCTGCTCGTCTAGACACCCAACACCTGCTGCACATTAATCTGTAATGGTCTCCGCTGCCGGATATTCCCAGTTAACAAGACAACATCCGATTGCCACACCTTTCCCTCCTGCCCAACAGGGCCACTCTCCTCGGTCTGCTCTGCAAAGGCTGTCATGCTCAGCTTCACTTATAACCAACTGATACCTGTCACCAAGTGTGTGGTTTTGAGCCTGGCGGGGGAAGCCAGGAAGGTGGCAGACCCGCTTCACATGAATTTGCCATTTTGGCAGAGGCATTGTCAACTTGGGTGAAATTGAACACCTCCTATGTTGCTTCACTGGAAGGTTACAGTGTTTCTGGATGTGATCCATGGGCTTGGTCCTCGCAAGCCACCCTCTTCACCAGCCGCAGAGACGTCATTATTCCCCGTAGTCGCAGCTCAGAGCTCGCTACAAGTTAAAAGTAATCACTACTTGAACTACGTTCTCTCATTTTAATGACCTCCGATTTTTAAATACACTAAACTCAGCATGCGTTCTGCTTTTGCACATATCCTGCATATTAGCCACCCAAAAGTTCTGGTTAGTCAACTGGAACTTAAAAGGTCTTAAAAGGTGCTTTAATGTGAAAAAGATATTTCAAAAACAGTGACCTAACTAGCTTTTTCAATAAAATTATATTCAGTTTCTTTTTTAGCTTTACAGGAATACAGTTTAAGACATGTATAACAACAAACCTGGAACAACAAACTGTTCAAGAAAGGAAAGCTCAGCAAAGACAGCTGTGCACTCTCACAGGAGTCAACACATTACTAATACTAGTATATTTAAGTTGAATGTCAGAGGTCATTTTACAGAAAACACACCTGTTTTATAATTATTTGTATTCTTTGGCTGGACCAACAGGTGGTACAGTAATAGCTTGCAGCATCAGCACAATGTTTAATAAGTTTTAAAAACTCCAGACAGTAAATTATTCTGTTTCTGTGAAAAGATCCAAATACTATTATGCATTAAAGTCTGATGCACTGACACTGACCTCAACACTGTTAACTCAACAGAAAGAGACCACTACTTCATGCAATGAATGTTTGTAAATTGATTAATACAGAATCGTCCAATATGGATGTAATTCCTATAATTACTGGGCTGGAATTTGACTTGCATTTTGAGGAGCAGGATGAATGATAACGACCTGAGGTCACTGTGACATGAGCCTGCAAGGTGCACTCATCCACCCTGGCTGGCTGCAGTCAAGGAATGGAGCAGACACTGACAGCTGCAGCGCCGTGTTGAGTAAAGTGAATGTGAGGAAACACAGAGAGAAGGAGACAGTTGCTCAACCTGTCGACAGCTTCTCCATAATTCAATAAGTCAAGGTGGAGGACCATTCCTGCGAGTCTACAGCAGCTCCGTAAATAGCTGTCTAGCATGATGAGTGTTTTTTTTCCATGGTAATCTTGCTTGTCTCTTTCAACAAGCCTGCTAACATAATTGAAAACATGGACGTGAAAAAACACAAGTATCACTGACACTAGGAATGTTTCTTTGTCCTGGACGGTTACGCTTTCACTGTCCTGTTTTAACACGTTCCAAGAATCTCTGAATCTGTCTATAGGTCAACATGTTCAACAATCCACCCCTTGTTCCATTATCTTTCAAATGAAATAATTCATCGCTGTTTTCATGCACGATGACAATGTTTCTCATGTTTACATTGCCAAAGAAATACTGTTCTGTCAGTAGGCTACAAAGGGAAACATTTATTTAAGATTTCTGGGCTTGATTGTGATGTTGTCTTTTCAATGATTCATTTTGAAAGGCTTATATACTGCCAATGCGGCCTGTTTTGTTTTGTATGTCAAAACGTCCTCTGTATTTTTTATGTTTTACAATCTCAAAATATTAGCAAAAACAAATCACAAAGAGTCGAGTAGACAGTAGTTAAGGACTTTTCGACAAACCTACCGCAGACTCTTGCTTCAATTTCCTCTTCAAATTCCCCTTTTGTCAAAGAAAAGCAGCATTTCAACTTTCCCACCACCTACTCTCAATATATCTGCCCCACTCCAATTGTGACTTAAGTCTCTGTTGGACCCTGGCCAGCGTGTTAACTCCAACTAAATCAATGGATTAACAACACACATACACACACACCACCATCAACACTAATCTTCAGGAGCTGACCTCGGCCAACAAATGACCAAATTCACAAAAAATGGAGACCCGCCCCCACCGACAATGTGGTCTTTCCTTTCTTCTGTCCTTGTGAGGGGCTCCTATTGAAGCAGCCAGCCACACTTGTTGAGATCGTGGTGACAGATGCTCAAGTACCTCTCTGTTAAACGAAACCCCACTATCCTTTGGGATTCCATTTAGTTGGCAAATGCTTGTAACAAAAACAGCAAGGGTGGGAATCCAGCTAAAGTAAACTATCTTGCATTTGTAGACGGAATTACTATCTCCTGAGCTCATATTCCCACACCAAATTTGTCGTTGGTGTTGTAACAGTAGAAGTGGTGTGTGAATGAATGAGTTGCCTTTCCGTATACCTTGCAACTTTAGCCTATTTGTGTTATGCTGTTACTTAATTTATGGGCAATAGCAATGGTTTCACTGCCTCCAGTTAGCAGGCAGCGCTGGTTGTGACCCATGAAGTCAGCGTTACTGTTGAACCCGTGCCATAGCGTCTGGTACAGTCAACCGGGCAATGTGCAGCTGTGCAGGGCCGCTCACACTCACCATGTTGTCACACTGTTTGTCATTCCACATGTCAGTCATTCTGAGCCAAGCCAACATGAACCCATTTTAGTAAGAGGATGCAGGAGGAAAAGTATTGCCTCTTCCTGTGTTTGCATCAATGTTTCCCATATTTTAAAGCTTTCTCATGCTGTCCAGTGTGCATATGTTCCAAGAGCTACCATTCATGACATGTGAAAGCCTTTATTTAAGCTTTGTTTTTAATGATCAGCATAGATCATGCCACACCAAAATTGCATGCTTTGATGAATATCAAATAGATTCCACGAATGCAACACGGGACATATCGTAAAAACCTTTCTTCTTCAGTGTTTGTGCGACCACCTTTGGGTTTCTGGAGTGCCTACCAACCCACAAACTGTGAAAGAAGACAGTTCGTTTTTTGTGGGCTGCCTAAGTCAGTAAACAATTCAACAAGCCATTTAGAGTTGGCTCCCCTTCCTATGTCACATGCAGTGTTACATGTTAAAAGAATAAACACTAAATATACTTCCAGCAATGTAATCCAGGAAAGCCATTTTCATTCAAAATGATAGCCGCTCAAACCACAAAGTTAATGAAATATAAACACTTACACAGCTATTAATGAATTATCCTATTTAGTAGGCAAATCTGTGCATCAAATATATCACCAAGTGGCTGAAAGAATGAAAACCTTTAGGGTATATAAGCATGACACAACCTGATGATGTTGTTCATCTTGTGTTGCAGCGGTGCTACCAATGGGCAAAATGTGATGCTTAACTATCATCGTCATACATTGGCTCACAGGTATAGATCCAGCATTAGGTATGTATATTGGTAACTGTTCAATCCTGTTTTTGATGATGTCACCAAACTTTAACCTGCCTTCGATACCTTCAGTAAGCAACACGCTTATTTTCCCTCTCATGCACTCAACAAACCCAGGTCTTGTGTTTGCTGCTCAGTGTTTGTGGCCTCCGCAGCATCACCCGTTCATCCTTTTTTCTCCCATCTCATCTCATTCTACATTCTCCGGGTCAGAGGCGCCGGGTCTAGCCCCGGTGCCATGTATCCTAATCACATAAGCACACGGGCTAATCCGTAGGACAGCTGGGGAATCTTTACTGCACAATTGAAGCATGAGCTGGACAGCAGCTTCATGGCCCATCTCTGTAAACCCCCTCGCTTTCATCAGCCTCCCATTGTAACCCCCCTCCCAACACACACACACACACACACACAGACACACACACACACACAGTTACCACAACTACAACTAATTTCCCCACAGCCACCCCACACGTAGACACAAATGAGTGGTCGTAGGTCAGCGCAGCTGCTGATAGAAACTTCCAGGTCCTCCTCGATTCACTGTTGTACAACTTTCCCTTATGTGCTTATATAACATCAACATTTCGGGAGAAAACAAAACCCACAATTTGTACCAGTAGTTAATATTTCATACATCCCTGATGCACAAAACAGGTGGTGACCTGGTTGAAGAAAATTTCTCCTTCACAATTGTAAATGGCTGCTCAGACATTTAATGCTACGTAGTTATGGTATTGAATATCTATTCAGCGATCTCCAAAGTACTTACTGTCTAGGTAAATTGATGGACTGAGGAGTATATGTCCATCGCATACATCCTACTGGTGATACATCAAAACACTCTCTTGTCTCGGATATCTACCATGATGAACTGTTTTCTTCTGAACGGTCTCTGCTAGAGCAGTTAGAGCATCCATCTCCTCAGAGATTCTGATGAATAATGGAGTAATAGGAGGAATTTCCTCAAGAATAAAATGTTTCTAACCCTGCACCTCTCCTGGCAAGCACTTCGACTCTCCTGGTGCAATTGCAAGTGCAGCAGGCGTGCCAAAAAACCCAGGCGTCTACACAGATCTATGTTTATCCCATCCCCCTAGCTATGGGGTCTCTGGGGCTTTCCCCCCTGTCCAAGCATGTTTTCCAATGAAAGAAACACATGCTCCATTATTATTTATAGAATAATTTGTTTATTTATTATTCTATTTTTCCAGAAGGAGAATGTCGACCTAGGTCCGCTCAGGTTTTTTTTTTTTACAATTTATGGGCTGTATTGAATTCTTCATTTGGACAAGTTTAGGAGTGCAGTGTATTATAACAGAAAGAGGGCTATTTGAGAAATGAGCTTTGTCATGTGAAGCTGACATTTTTATGATTGTGAGCAAGTGTTGAAAAGCTTCTGAGCCAGTTATCATCATTATCCATCGCATCTTATGGGCGGCCTCGGACATGGTCAATGAGCTGTCTCTCTAGTCGATTAAAAAAAAGAGCAGAGACCTCAAGTATGGAGCAGTAAAAAGACACTGATAGTTTTCACAGTGCGTGTATGCACAAGACATATTCAAGATAAACTGTATATTACACTTGAATGATCTTTCTGGTCTTTAATCATTTGAGCAGCCTGTCCTGTAATCTTAACTGAAGTGATTATTGAGTTAATATAGCTGTTACTCAAGGAGTACATCAATGAAATGTGTCTCAGTGTCAGCACCATAAAGCTTTTCACTCAACTTGACCGAATGTCTGCATGCAGATTCATACAAAGTCATCCTTGTTTAAACAGCAGATTCTCACCACCCCATATATATATATATATATATATATATATAATATATTATATATATATATATATATATATATATATATATATATATATATCATATATTTGTATATATATGTACTGTACACTAAGTATTTTTCCTCAATGCACTGCATTTTCTTAAGTTCGCTCCTGTTTTGAGAGATGCTGAGCTCACATGTTTTTCCAGGCTGGAGGGACAAGCAGGAGTTTTGACAGGTACTTAACAACAATCAAAAACAGTTATAAACAGGGTAAGCTATTGGGCAGAGCGCAGGAAGGAGGCGAGGAAGGCACATACCCTTCAGACCCCTATCACACTTTCCAGAGAGGAACTCGCTTTTTCCCAACATGCTGAAAAGAAAATCATAAATCTGTGAGTTCCACAGACCTGCTGCATGAGCTAAGGTGTTTTCATAGTGCTCGGCACATATGTTTTACCCTGTGAGTCTGTCTTTCAGGAGGATTTTCATTAATTATCCTCAACTTTTACATTTGTTTGCTGAAATGTCATTGTTTCTTTCAAGTCCTCAGCACTGAATTAAAGTGAGACTATGTAACTATGTAAGGGAAAAGATAGTGCCAAATACTAGTTTATAATGTTACCTTTTTACCTTGATGGGACTTACGTCTCTTAGGAGGGATCTTATGGCTCCGTGTCCCTCTCTTGCTCATTCTTTATTTATTTATTTTTTATAAAATATTCCACACCAGTCAACAAGCATTTCTGTTCCTCTGCTCCATCCCACCTCTCTGTCTGTGTGTGTGTGTGTGTGTGTGTGTGTGTGTGTGTGTGTGTGTGTGTGTGTGTGTGTGTGTGTGTGTGTGTGTGTGTGTGTGTGTGTGTGTGTATGTGTGTGTTTGTGCGTGGAAAATGTATGTAAATTTGGGCACGGTAAAAATAATGGCTCTCAAGTACGAAAAAGGAAGGGCCAATCAAAAGAATTGGATAAACTGGGTGGTTTTTTACCTTTTTTTTCAGTATGTGCTTTAGCACCCACTTCCTCCATGGTAACAGCTGTCAAAACGTTGTCGGATTACAGCGCACCGCAAAGTTACAGCTCATATTAGAGCCTGGTACATGGCAGGAAGTTAGGAGGAGTCCAGCAAGCGGGATACATTAAAGCCTCTCAAGTTCTCAGAGCAAAGCAACCAGGACCCAGGGGAGAAATAGCTAACACCAAGAGGGTGCTACTTCAGCACTGCTAATTTAGGTACACGTGTCAGGGATATCAAGGGCTTTTGCTCTGATGCTTTAGGTATTAAAACAGATACACCCCGTAATTGTGTGTTGTTTTCGCAACGGTACATGAAGTTCCTATTCAAAGCCTCGGATCACAAAGCCCCTTTTCTCCTGGATTAGTGGAGCTTCAAGGTTTGTATGATCAGGCCACAAGATATTTGCAACATTGTTGAGAGAGAAAACTCCCTGAAATCTCCACTCATCTGCTGAGGGAACAGAGCCTGTTGAAATAATATCAGTTCAGCAGGGTAGTTCTACGGCACATACGTACGTCCCAACGCTGTAAACCCAAAACAGAAATGTTTATATCTTGCACTAATGAGTTTCATTGTAACTTTGTTTGACATTGGAGTAAAACATCAGTGCCATAGTCCTGTGCAGTGTAATATGACAGAGGCCTTGATCATCAGTTTACACTAAATCAATATAAAATGTCATAGCAAAGTGAGGGTGATCCTGCATGAAACTGTGAAAATCCAAAAACGTCTGTATCAGATTCCCATAAACACTTAACCTCAACAATGACGTCTGATTACATAGAAGGAAGGGTTTTTTTTGCTGCAGTCACTATCCTTCTATCAAAAGGTGGGCCGCAGACATTTTCCCAGCCAGTCCAGGGATTTGAACAGGAGGCTGTTTGGTCACTTCCCATCATATTTGCTGCTGTAGCAAAGGGGAAAATCCCTCTGTGCCCGTGGGTTTTCGGGAGTTTCCTTTCCTTGTTTTTACCTGCAGAAGATTTATGAACGATAACCAGTCCACAAAGTGTGTTAATCTGTTCAATTCATTTTAAGCTTTAGACGAAAACAATCTCAACTCAAGGTCCACTTACTTGCTTGTCCAGGAGATTTCGACGACATAACTTTTTAGTCAACATGAATCATTGAAAGAATATGTGTGCTTCCATGACAACGTTGCAAACTAAACCCTGTGAGACAATCGGAAGCTCCAAAACAAGTCAGCAAGTGGACCTTGAGTTGAGATTGATGATCCTCCAGTGTGATACTGTAAATGTATTTGTGGAAGTCTGCTCATTTTTGCAGAAATGTGCATGATGTATGCATCAGTAGGGCTTCACCTAGAGAATAATTGATCATTTAGTCTATAAACTAAAAAAGGGAGGACTAACGCATTTCCCAGAGCCAACGAAGACACTCAAATGTATGTATTTTTATTATTTTATTGTCTTATTAACAGTCCAAAGTCTAATAGTATTACATTTATAAAGATACAAAACTAACAAAAGTAGCAAAACCTTAGTTTTAAGAAGCAGGTGCTGTTTGATAAATGATTTAAACAACTATTTAAATGTTGTCAATACATTTTTGTTAATCAACTAATCGATTATTCAACTTGGTTAAGTACATCTCAATCAAAACTATATTAAAATCACTAATAAAAGACTATTATATCATATATAGATCAGGGTCATTGACTGATTGAACTAAATGCTCAAAGAATGAAACCACACATGAAGTAATTTAAAAATTCATTTATTATTTCAGATTTTTTTCGCCTTTGTTATACAAAGATGTTAAATAACTTAAATACATTCTTACCAGTCATTTGTGATCTGTTTATACCTACAAGCTATACACATGAGGTAGAGGAAAATAATTTAGGGTTCCCATAAGACATGAATAAGTGAACAAGGACAAAGCTTTGCTGGTGTAGTATCATCACAAAAGGACAATACATGGTTGATGTGTTTTACAAGCACAGCACAAATCCTAACAAAAAGTACATGTACATGTAAAGTGATCCAAAGGTGAGTATAAACAAGTCCACGCTGATGCAATCTTGAGTTTATAACGCATCGTATGGTGATAGCCAACATTACAAAGTCTTTTCACAAAAATAGTCGATTATACAAACAGATCAAATACTATAAAAAGAAAATATTGTTGATGACTGTGATTTTGTTTGAATACTCTCAAAAGTGTGTCATGATCGTGCGCATGAATAAAAGACAGCTAAAAGGTGAGTTGATTCTAAATTTGTTAGGATTTGTTAGTGCTTCGATAACAGCGAATGATGAGATATGAAATGAAATATGTTTAAAGTATACACTGCTTCTTGAAGCCTCCACCCCAAAGAAGGAACAAACACCCAGAAGAAAAACAGAGTAAAAAATACAGGATATAAAATCAATTTAGACTTTGACGTTATTTACACTAAACACATGCTCATAATATATTTAAAAATAATTTATCTTTTTTTTTTCTTCTACAAAACAGAATTTTGTACATGATCCACTGACGGCTAAACAGTGCAGAGTATTTGAGAATATGGACGACTGTGAAATCTAAAAACCGACTGGCTGCTGCGTCATACTCCTCTTTTTCCGGGAGAAATTTTTAGGCCTATGTACAATCTATAAACAAACAAAAATGCACTCTGTGTGCATTTGGTATTCCTGTCATGCCTGTTTTGAATCCCCTCAATAGTAGAGAACCTCAGTGTTTGGGCCGAGGAGTGCACACACCGAAAGCTGTGGGAAGCAGGCATTTATGCTTCAGGTTTCAGCATAGCTATTATGGTTTCCATGTAGCGTGCAAAGTTCTATGTATATGTTTTGACCAGTCTTTATTTGGCATGCCTTCTCATATCAAAATGCTTGGAATTCATCTTCTCAGGACAAATAACCTATGCAGGGCTCCCTTCCTAAAGCATGATACTGCTGTCGAGGACGGTGCTTTAATTTCAATTATTGTGATAATCATCTTTAGAGACTAAACCATCTGTTAAAAGGTAAAAGCCACTTTCAGGCATTTGTGCTGTTTCCACAAAAGTCTCACCGTAATGTTTCTTACTGCTACCAATTTCTGTTTCAGTTGCTTGTGAGAGTTGAACATGTGCCTCACTTTTGTCTCTATACCACAGGAGAAGAAACCTTTGCTATTTACAATTAAAAAAAAGAAAATATCTGCACTGCATCTGTATCCATAAATACAGATCTTAAAAATACTTTAAAGGGCTTTTGGGCTTCAGTGCGTTAATGGCGCTATAATACAAAGCTGGGTCCCTCACTCAGTAGTTAATTCACACCCATCTAAAACAAGGCATTTATTATAGAATATAACATGATGTTCCCAAAAGCTAAATGCTGAGAATACAATGAAATAAGTCTGCATTGTTTGTGTGTTCAGAGGCGTTTCTCATAAAATTAAATATTTTATTGTTTTGGTGATGTCTTAAATTAATAGTTTGATAATTTGGGATACTTTTATTCGCCTTGTTGCTGAGAGTTAGATGGTAAGATCAATACCACCCTCATATCTGTCGGTAAATATGAAACTAAAAGGCAGCAGCCGTTAGCTTAGCATAAAGACTGGAAACAGGGGGAAACAGCTAGCTTGACTGTGTGCGCAGGAAACAAAATCTGTCAAACAGCATCTCTAAAGCTCACTGATTAGCATGTAATATGTCGTGTTTCCAGTCTTCATGCTAAACTAAGCTAACTGGCTAGCTGTAGCCTTAAACATGAGAGCTGTATCAGTCTTCTAACTCTCAAGGAAAGTGAATAAGAGTATTTCCCAAAATGTCTAGTCACTTTAGTTGCATGGCAGAGTTTAGTTTGATGCATCAACTGTGTCACTTTGTGCCAAGCAACAATATGAAAAAGCAAATTAACTGGTATATTATAACAACCTTACTGACTTCTGAATGAAGAGAGCTGAGTTGCTAAATGTTGCATTTAGACATCAATCTGTCGAACAGTACACAAATATTAGTCTAATAAAATATATTTATATTAGCTATGAGACTAACGCGTTCATCTTCACTTGAGCAACTCCGCAGACACGTCCAGTTAGATTTCCGTCTCAGTTGCCTCGCACCGTTTGGACTGACCGATGCAGCTCCCACTGTACGTGCTACATGTGTTGAATATGGCTCAATCAAATCGTGGCAGCTGAAGAAGAAAGAAGGATGTGAAATGGTAGGGGGCTACATTCCTCCAGTTCTCCAGTTTTCTTTACAACTTCAAAGTATAAAAAGTTAAAGAAAAAAATATATAGATTTAAGCTCTGCAGAGCTCCACAAGTGGACCGTTTGCTGGTCAAGTGATCACCTGTTGCAATGTTTTTGGCTGTAATAACGAGGCCACTGTCATCTGCAACTTGGATATTATTTGCATTTGCACGATTTCTCTCCTATTTATCCAAATAGTTATAGTGGTTTAAGTTATTCCCTGAACACTGGTTCGCTCAAGGCCGAGAATAGCCTAAACTGACTGGTTTAGTTATTTTTCTGTTAATGCATTTACTAACAGCTTCATATTATATTATTACAAAAAAAAAGAAGAAAAAATTAGATCTTTTTTCTCCCTGTGAAGGAGTAGTCCCAAAGGATCTATAAATTATCCACAGCAAGACGACGGACACAAGTGTGCTGCTTTCCAAAGGGCCTTGTCAACATGAATCAAGAAGAAAAACGAGCGAGAGCACACAAACAACAAAACATTTGTGTGGTTAGTGGTTTGTTTTAACATAGTTAGATAAGTGGCTTGTATAATATCATTACAATATAACTGAATTTATGTACATACATATGCAAACACACAATGTGTGTGAGTGTAAATATGTGCGTGTAGAGTAAATCTTACACCCTGTCTTTTTTTTCTTTTTAGCAGTCTCTGAATATGGTTTTCATTGCCATAAAAGTCGTCATTCGAAACCCCCTCCCCCCTCACTATCTATCTCGTGCTCACGTACAAACACACACATGTAAAGATTGAAAACACACACACACCATTCTTCTTTGGGCAAGACCCCAGAAACCAGTCTGTTGGTGTTACTGTGCTTGTGTTGGATCCTCATTAACTGGACTCTAATCTGTTTTTGTGTGAAAAGATGCAATTAGATTTTTTAATAGGAAAATAAAAGCTTCTCTCTTCAAGGCAATGTCGTGATAAAAAAAAAAAAAGCTTGAGATGTTGACCCAGTTGTCTGAGATGGGGTTTTTGATCTGCAAACCCCAGACACGGGGGTCACAGGGCCTCTGAAAATCCCTCAAAGTGCTTATTGCTTCTCCATCGGCTCGCTCCTCTTTTGTTTGCAGAACATTGTTCCGACAGTGTAAGCAAAACCTTGTTTGAGAACAAAACAACCACTCCTCTTCAAAACCACCATCTTTCACTTGCTCCACTGATCGTAGGGGCTGACAGGTTTACCCTTTGCAGGTATAAACCTCTTCTCTCTGTGTGCATTGCTTGCATTCGACATAGCAGCACCAGCGCACCTGGCACTGGCAGGGACGGGTCACCTCCCTACTTTGAGTGTTATGGCCTCGACCGCAGCAGATGGCGTCGCAGTTCTTGTCCTTGTAGCACTTACGGGCTGCCGTGCCCGACGAGTACTTGCTGGGTCTACAGAAACTGGGTGAGTCCTCGATGTGGAGCAAGTCCATAGTGCGAGGGATCTGATCGTTCAGGGCAGGCACGGGCTGCTGTGGCTGCTGTGGCTGCTGCTGCTGCTGCTGCTGTGGCTGCTGTGGCTGCTGTGGCTGCTGCTGCTGCTGCTGTTGCTGCTGTTGCTGCTGCTGTTGCTGCTGTTGCTGCTGCTGCTGTTGCTGCTGTTGTTGCTGCTGTTGTTGCTGCTGACTCCGGCCTGTGGAGATCTCTCCCTCCCCCGTGGCCTCGTTGGTGGAGCTGCCGACCTTAATGGAGGTCTCGTAGCGTTGCTTCAGCTGCTTGCCGATCTCATGGAAGGGCAGGAGCTGCCTCCAGCAGGTCTGCACGGTGCAGGAGCCGGAGACGCCGTGGCATTTGCAAGTGGTCTCCACTCCTGCCTTGATTACCTGGTTCAGAGACAATGAAATATTGTTAACTGCCACGAAACTTTAAAGGAATGTGATGAAAGCTATTGGATTTAATGAGCCTTTGTTTAGTAAGCAGAATTTCAAAGAGCCAAATTACCCAGAAATGCCCACATTTAGACGATGAGGGTGGAGTGCGGTGGTTTGGGAGGAATGTAAAGAAACCATGGAAAATTATTACAGTCACTGCTCTTTTTGATATCATGATAAAAGGGGAAAACAGAGGCTTCACATATTGCATGTGAACTATAATTAACATAATTCAGAAGGAGAACAATATTACACTTATTCTAAGCCTTAAAGAGCAAAAGAATATTAGCTGGTGGGAAGATTGATTTTTGTTATGATAAAAACGGATGACATTTTGATCAAACTCAATAACTGTTATGATAAGTGAGGGGAGGGTATTGCTAAGAGAAGCACTCTCAAATAGACAATCCATTGAGGCAACCATGGGAAAGTGGAGATATAGATATACACTACTCTTGTCATTTTAATCTCAATCTGTTTTCTAAACCCAGAGTTCATCAACCCAATCTTCTCGTGTGGTAATTATGACATTACCCATGCAAACTGTTGGAAGAGAAATAAAAGTAAAGCAAGTCCTGTCTATATAAAATTATACATAATTGCAAGTGAAACATGGACCTTGTCAGCCGAAGTAACCACAAACACGTTATTTTAACGCTACTTGACCTCTCTACGGTCAGCCAAAGTTCACTTCAGCATCAACCACAAAGTAAAAACAGTGTGTGTGCGAAAATCAATGACAATAACACATTGTCTTAGATGGAGTTTGGATAGCATCTACATTTCTTTTCTCAGACTGTGAAAGAGATCGGGGAACAGGAAGCGCATATTCATCACACCAGCAGGTCAAGAAAATTTGATAGGTCAGCTTTTAAATGTCGGGGGGATGCAGAGGCAAGCACATTCCAGCTCTGTCCTCCGTGTGGGAATTCATCCCGTACGACTGCGGTGTACCTCACTGCATGTGCAAATCTCAAAAAAAAAAAAAAAAAAGAGCAAAAGCAATGTTGTAAATCTTTTATCACAAATGAAATCTCCTCAGAGAATGGCTTTTGGAGAGCCACGCTGAAAAGGAAGAGCCTGCATTGGTCTTTTGGGAGAGTTCCGTGTCTGCTAACATTTGGGAAGTGTGCCTCTGCTATAATTCATTTTGAAACCAAAATGAAAATGGCTACAATATGAGAAAAGCCGAGTAAAAGCAACAGATTCCAGGCCTTTAGTTTGCTTTGGCTTGACGGATTAAGTCCATTCCCTCTTTTATATTTTACTATTAAAAACACTTCCAAGATGAAAAACCCCATATTTGTTCACCACAAACAATTGCTGAAATGTGCCAAAGCCGAAATGTGAGTGGTTGCCTATCTAATCTGGGAGAGAAAACCAAATATTGACGAATGAGCACTTTGAGATTTCACCAGATTTACAGTGGCAATTACTTTAATCAGTTTAGGTTTTTGAAACTCTAAACTATTTTTTCAGTAATTCCCCTCTCCAAAGATTCCCCATGTACAACTCTATCAATGTCGTTCTCTTGTGGTCATATTAAATTCCTCTTTGCTCCTTCTAACCGTATATTTGGACAGTGTGTTTGGTCTTGGACGGCGGTCATTTAGCGCTGTAATGTTTAAACTCCAGCATTACAAAAGAAAAACCAAAGATATGGTACTACAGTATATCCGGGATAAGGTGCACAATGACTTGGCACTTCATGTTGCTGTTTGTCTACATAATTGCACAGCCTGCATTACATTATCACAGTTTTCCCAGCGTTTAACTGATTAGTTTGAGCAGTCAACATTTCTGTTTGAATACTGTCTGTGACATTTAATGTGTCCTGGTTGGCCTCATGTGTAACTCCTTCAAAGTATCACTTTATTAAAAAGGCAAATTAAGATGACAATTAGTGTAAAGATACTGCCGTAAAATTATTGTGTCATTTGCTTTTTTCTTTCCTTTGAATGTAGCAACGAGTCACTAATCACAGTTTAATGTTTTAAACTAATTATTAATATTTTGTAATAAAATGCTGTTGCTGTCAAAGTCACAGACAGGCTTTGATTATCAATAGAGTAAATAGAGAAAATAATTGTCCTTAAAAGGGTCATTCCAACAACTTCCATGAAGTTTTGGGACTCACTTGAGATAGTTTAAAGCAATTACGGTTCAAATCGATGAGATATTAAGACTTTTCGTCGCTGGTTTTGACCTCTTTGAGATTACATATAGAAATTTCACCCATTGATGATATAAAAATATCTATTCCAGCAGCTTTAATTGAAAGTGATATTACTTTAAAAAAATCTTGGCCACAGATGACATTATACAACTGTGTTCAAAGGCTGAGTACTCCCCATCACCATCTTCTCATTCTTACCTTCATGCCCACATTTGTGTTGTGCATGTCCACGCGTGCACGCAGGTCCTTGTTGGAGCGTTTGCCCAGGAAGTCCTTGACAAACTTGTTTGCGTATTTGAGGTTGTCTCCGCAGCCTCCCCACTGCCACGCCTTGCGATTCTCCAGGTCCGGGGCCTCGTCACACGTGCAGCGCTCCATGCGTCCTGCGCTGCAAGCTTTGGCCATCGCATGGGTTAGGCCGGCCGAGGAGATGGCGTACAAGAAGGCTGTCTCTTTAAATCCTGGAAAAGCACATTGTACAAATGAGAGGCAGGAAAAGAGGAAAAGAGTCTGATCTATTTACTACATTTTAAGCACAGGGGAGTAAAATGCACTTCAGTAGCCTTCCTCAGTGTATAATATAATATTTAAAAGAAATCCCATACATACCCCTCTTTAGTATGTTGGCTCGGTGGCGCCCCTCTAAGGTGCAGTTCCACCTCTCAAAGCGGAATTGATAATGGCATTCTAGGGCGCTCATGGTGATCGCCTCTCTCAGGGTCTCTGCCACGCCCGGGTCTCGTCTGCACATCCTGCGCTGCTTCTTTTCCAGTTTCAGCCGGTCGCACAGCTTGTAGTGGGCCCTGCCCACGTTCTCCTCTGGTAGAGAGTTCAGTGGCAGGATAGACAACGGTTCATTACCTGTCAACCTAGAGGGAAAGATCACAGACACACTCAGGTCAGTTAAAACACTGCACAGATTCATCTTGATAAAAGGTTCCAATAAAGCACAGGGTGCTGACCTTCCTGGATAAACAATAAGAGTTGCAAAGATATACTACATAAACAGCACAGGAAGCGCAGCTGGGGCATATAATGCTCAAAAGTTTGGTTAATGTTCAAATGAATTCAGCTGTTCAGTGGTTAATGTTCAGGGGAATTCAACATTTGCTGGAGATTGAGATCAACCTCCAGCACAGGCGTGTCTGTGTATAGAGCAAACTCTCCGCAGAGGTAGAAGAGTTCTTTCTTTTCATAAGCAGTTCCTGACACTGTTTTAGACCCCACACACTAAGTCACAGCAAAGGCAGCTCACTGCCTACAGCATTGAGAATTTTTCTATTGAGATTATAATTTGTGTGAGTAAGAAAGCACTCAGCTGGTATGGGGACATATTTAAACAATGGCATGCAGTGAACGTGACAGTCATACCGCATGCATGTGAAACAGTAGCCAGCGAATACTTGGTTTAATATTTATATCATGTCCTGAGGGGGGGGGGGGGGGGGGGGGTAATGTCACTCACAGCAGCATTGTATAGATTTAAACATGATCACACAGCAGGATTTACACTCTCATTATAGAAGCCACATAACAAAAGTCCAGTATTCAGGACCTTAAAGCTGCGATCCATTTGAAATATAACAAGCAGGAGTTTCAGTTCTAAACACGGTATGGAGAACATGTGGTAGACTTGCACTCCTTTTCGTCAGTTTATTTAAGGGAAGCTTATATAAAAACACACAAAGCGAGGACTGCCACATAGCTGGCAAAACCGACGACCAGCGTTCTGAGGTTGTGATGGGGAGAGCAGAGCATTACTTTCATAAACACACACAGGGGACATGACTGTCAGCCTGTGACCATTTTGGTCACACCAACTGACAGGATTGGCACCGTAGTTGTTCATTATGTGGAATTTCTGGCCTCCTTTACACCCTTAAAGTGAAACTGAAGAATAAATGGATTTACAGAACTCACAAAAGCGTAAGTCTTCTAGCCAACGTGCCCTTGCAGACGGACTTGGGACATTTAAAGGACACTTTTGCACATGGATTGACACCTCGCCTAATGCTGCACTAATAAAGTGCAGGACTCCTACTTTCGGCTTTTGCTGAATGAAGAGTATCAATTTTCATCTTTGTAAAAGTGAGGGACAGATACAGGCCATATAAATCATAGCATTATTGAATCAACAATAATGAATTGTAAATAATGTGTTGCATGTAAAAAGTGTACATACAGCCAAATAGCTTTAAAAGAAGTCCAATAACCACAGTACACGGGAAACCTGCCATATGGTTGGATTTCAATATATTTCACAATACGTTTGTAAAGGTGCAGAGCACCTGCTGGATGTCCACACCAGTTTAGTTAATGGAGCAGAAGTGTTGATCGGTGATCTATAATACTTACATTTTTGACTTCATTTCTGTTTTTCAGTGAAGATTCTGACACCAATCATATTCACTTCAGCCTCCAGCAGAAGGTAACAGGAGATCTTCAACAGGCAATTTGTTTTAATAAGTCCAATAACTGACTGAAATGTTTCCCCTCGAGTCCTCAGATTCATACAAATGGACTTAATAGCTCACATATGCCATACGATATTGTCTTTACGACGCATTCACAGGCTGGTTGAAAATCCGAGCAGTCAAATCAAAAAGGAGGCATCAGGTATTGCTTTCAGATTGGGTCAAATGGTTTCCTTTTTACAAAGTGTGTTTGCCTTTCCTTAACTTGTCTGACAGCTATGAATTTTCAAATGGAAACCTGGCAAGCTGCGTCTTGACAGAGATTTCTCTCCCAACACACTTAGAGAGTTGAAAAATGTATGGTTTGAGGCGTACGGAGCGAGGCATACACAATGCACGAGGTTGTCTCGCTGTGAATAACATTTTCCTCTTATTTGTCTCATGCTTTGTTAAAATCCACGGCGCTAACAATGCCAAGGAAATATATCCAAGGTGCCAAAACAAATAATTCCAGCTGACCCTGAATGTTACATATGACTGACAACCGTTCCACAACATTTCAATAGCAAGCAAGCAGTCAGGGGTTGAATGATGGCGCCATGTAGGGTACCTGCCCAAATCCATTTGAAACACCAGTGGGGAATTAAAAGTCATGTGAATTCCAAGATATATTTCAAATTCACACACCAGGAACCAGTTCACTACGACATATGTCAACAACTTAAACAAGCAAATACAAATGCGTATTTTTTTATATATATATATATATATATATATATATATATATATATATAGAGCTTAGCAAAGAGTCCATCAACAAATGGTGTTCTCAATTACTCAATACCATCAACATGACGTGCACATTCCTCGCTAAGGCATGCATAGTAACTCGTATCAGCGTCAGATCTTCCAAAAGCCCACATGCCTGCCAAAACAAGACCATTAGAGTGACAGGCCTCAACCGTCTGTGTGACTTCTGCCCATCTGAGACAAGAAGATGGCCTGAGCAGAGCTGGAGGGAGGCCAAAGATGACATGACACTGATCTCAGCGCTACCGTCTCTGCGGCTTTTCTTACACAAGGGCATATTTCTAGCTAGTTACAAAGACAGCCTCGAGGCAAAGCGTGGAGGGGAGAGATTTGAGATCGGAGAAACACTTCATGTCTCCAGAGGAGAAACTGCTGGCCGGAGCTCGCTGGCCGGAGCTCGCTGTTGTGCGCATTTCCACTCCCTGGCAGACCAGAAAATAGTCAAATAGTATCACAGATGTACACTGATAAGCGTCTTTGTGTATGTAGAAAAGTGCTGTATAAATTAAATGTATTATTATAATTATTTCACCTCTTCTGTCTATCTGTTATCTATTACTGGATGCACTTGTTTGATACAAGATTAGATTTGATGTCAATCATTCCTCTTTAATTCAACTTTACTGGAAATTAAAGATAATATTTTCCCTGGATGCAGGACTGTGACCCCTGCTGTCACACAAAAAGGGTCACACATTCCAATATGGTGATCTGCAAAAAAAATAAAATATCACTCTGCTGTTTGCTGAAGAATGAACTCATTCAACTCACTGAGAGGGAAAGAGAATTGGAAAACAGCGCAGTGGTTGAATCACAAAAATCATTACAAATCTGAACTTGAAATCATCGGTCTAAAGGAAATCAGTTGTGTCAGGAGAGACTTCAGATATGTATTATGACCTTACTCTGAAAGCATCAGACAGGCCTGCAGTTCCTTGTGAGGTGGCTGAAGTGCGTTTAACCTCTTTGTTGGTTACGGAAATCATTTGTGAGTTTTCCCGTAGCGATTTCCACTTTTAGGAGGAAATATCTCAACTCAAGTTACTCTATAACATATGGGGTACCACCTTCTGATTATGGATCATCTATAAAAAGGCTTTACACATTGTAACAAATGGCTTTAATAAGGGTTAGTAAATCATTTACTAAAGCTTAATAGATCAGTTATAAGAACAACTTTTTCAGTTGCCAAACTGTGAAAAATCCCTTTGACTGAATAAACCATATCACTTTCCTTCCAACAAATCGGATGCATTGAAAAATCCATTTGTTAAGAAGTTATTAGGCATTAATATATAAATTGCCAGCATTATAGGGCTGCATCAAATGATTAGTATATGAATTAATCGATTGTTTGGCTTTTGAAAAGAAAGAATACAGTAGAAGAGCTCATGGTGACGTCTCCAATCAGCTCGTTCTGTCCAAAGAGCCCGACCCAAACAATTTACTAACATATAGGACAAAGAATATAACAGCAAATTTGAGTCGTTATTGTTTTAAAAATTGTTTAAATAATTAATCAGTTTTTCAAATGATTGCTCATTAAACATTCTGTTGATCGATTATTCAACGACTCCGCTAACCTTTTCAGCTGTACATTTATGACAACATAAATACCAAATAGAAAACATTTCTCACAACCTGGCAACCCAAAATGTACCCTTTATAAAGGGTGCCTAATTAGAATGTCTCAAATGTATAATCCAGTTGCTTATCACAAAACGTACACACTATTTAAAGATCAAGTGAAGCTCAATGACCTACACAGCATCACCGCCACACTGAATTAGAAAGTAAGAACATGTAACTGTGTTTTCACATCATGCTCCATTTTCTGTAGGTGTTTTTGTTTGAGGTGTTGGCACAGCAACACCAATTACACGTGGAATACAACACCAACATATAAAACTCATTATTATCCTACGTGAGGTGGAATTCTTGCTGATGTTTGCTCAGCTTTGCTTTTTCCATTTACACACTTGCCTCTACACACTCCTTGCAGACATCACTGACCCACTCTCACGCTGCGCCTCCTCCACTGTCTTTCACTTAGTAATACGGGAGTTTGTTTAGTCCTTTCTCTTTCCCTTTCAGCACCTCCCATTGCCCCGTGACATTTACTTTATATACATTTAGCAATGCAGTGAGAATGGCTCGTTTCACACCGCGGAGCCTCAAGAGTCGGTCCCTCGAGGAAATCATTGACTAGCACTAAATTTGCCATCATCACCCCCTCTCTGGCTTTACATTACAGGCCTGGAAGTGACCCTCAGCTGGTAAATCAGCTTGTTCTTCACTGGTTTGGTATGCGAATAGTTAAGAAGGTATAATACCTAAACTCTTAGATAATGACAAACATATTATCTCTCTTACTTTTTAGGCCTTAATGAAGTACCTGCTCTGTGTATAGGGTACGAACACGCATAGCTTTGTCTGCTGCTGTTATTCATATACTGACACGACCATATATAAACAAAAGGTGGCCCAGCAAGTAACCTGGGGCTTTGGACTCTATTTGAAGATGTCACCTTTGGCTCTGGGAAATTGTGAGGGTCATCATTTTCTGACATTTTATCATTATCACCTAACTTAATTAAAAAAATCCCAGTTGGAGCATCGAACAGGATATACCAGCATGTTTTAGTTATATCACAAATTTATTAGCACAAGAAGAAATTGAATTAGAAGCGGTGTCACCGTTACAACATTTGTTTCAACAGAGAGTATGGACTTTATTTAACTGTAAAAATGTTTAAAGGAATGTATAAATGTACATTCCTTATCAAAGCTGTTTCAGTTATGCCTAAAAAAATTATTACTGGCTGTAAAATATTGATTATTTTTTGACTTTCAACTCTCAAAGGTTCTCGTTGCTGCCCTATTTAGAGTTTCTTTTCACTTAGATATATTTTTTAAACTTCTGCAGACATTGCGAATACTTACAATAATGTCAAGACCGATATTTTCCTAAAAGAAAGGCTCTCTTTGGTGTTTCAATTGTTGAACTAAGTAATTTAATTTTTTTGAAAATACCACAACAAGTTACCAAAGCAAACATATTTCTGGCACAATGTTATTTTTCATATTTAGAGATAAGAAAACAGAAACGTGTTTTTGCCGATTTTCAGCCCGTGTCTGTTTATCATCTTCACTCGACAAGGCTAAAAGTTGCTGGCTACGTTTGTGTATGTAGTTACATTATATGTGTATGCGTGTGCATGCGTGCACATGCATACGGGCACTTACTACCTTAAGTCAACACCTACAAGAGTCAGCCGTGGCTGAACGCGCCCAGGCAGAAAAAGCACAAAAGCCACAGCTTCTCCATCAGCCTGAACATGCAGGTTGTGTGGTCTGGTGTCTCCTAGATCACAATTTACCCTCCTCCTCCTTTTTCCCTCTTTCCCTCTTTTCCAAACTTCCCCTCTTCCCACTGGTCAATTACTCTAAACGAATGCCAATCATTCCGTCCAGCTGTTGGCTCAAAACAAAACCCCCTGTAGACAAAACCACGGCCGTCTACGGACGTAACCTCCGCAAGACACTGACAGACATGAACATGTGTCCTGGAACAGTTCAGCTGTCATGAAGACAAACTACCGTGCTCACCTGACATTAATCTGCACATACTTTTTAAAAATGAAACATTGAGTTTTTGTAGGAAATTAAACCCACCAGTGCCGATCTCCTTTTCTCTCTCTTTCACTTTTTCCTCCTGCCTTTACAGTGTTTAAAATGCTCCTTTTTTTGGGGGGGGGGGTGGGGGGAAAGTGTGTACTTTTCTCAGAAATGTTGGATGAACTTCAGACCACCCTGCCCAAGTCCCATCTGGTGTATCACAGCACAGGCTATGCCAGAGGTTGTAGGAATGTGAGTGTGTGTGGTGTTTTCCCTCTGGCCCACTCTAACTATAGCTGACAATGTGCTCCACAGCTTAAACTTGAATAATTGAAGAAACCATGAATCAGTGTCGAATGACTCTCTGGTACAGGGAGTCTCCGGGCTATTGTCCACCTCCAAGAGGTTTAAAAGAGACAAAATCCTGCACTGAACTCAGATATTTTCTCCCCAACAGCCATAGTGACACCGTTCATTCTCCAAGTCATTAAAACCAGAAATAGGGGAAAGAGTAAACGGTTATGTATGAGGCTAAGATAAGATTAGTCACCAGTTGAAAGCACTGAGTGTTGTGACTACTCCTAACAAGCTGTGGCTGACACAGTACAGTAACATGATAAAAAAAAAAGACTTTGAAAACAAAGTGGGACTGGCCTGGGACTTAGTAAGTCATTATTAGTTGAGTAATGAGCCTTTCTGCATAGTGGGGAAGTCATGCAGTATCTAGAAGCTCTGCTATTCACAATGTGAGGAGGGAAAGTCCACTATCTTGTATGACTTAACAGGATATGATCCAATGTTGTATCATCTGCTGTCCCTTCTGCTCATTTACAACCCACATAGGCAGTGTCAGACTACTCCCACTAATTGACTGATTGGGTCGAGTTGCTGTGCATGAGCTCTCTTGATATTCTAGATGTGAATGACACAATGCATTAGGCATATTTTCTTTTAAGTCAATGTATTCTCACTCCGTTTTTCCACATATGATGTTGCACCAGAAAAATAGCTTTCTTTTTCAATTCTTAAAAAAAAAAAAAAAGGGGGAAATGTTACTGTTCAGCCTAATTTTTTAATCCGCAGCGCTGGTAGCTGAGCAGTAGGACTACGGGACCTGGGTTTGGAAGTGTGGGGCATGGTAAGAGGTTTAACTGCTATGTGAGAACTCAAGGCTTCTAAGGTCAGCAGCTCAGTTATAGTCACTGTGTGACTGGCACAGATTGGGCGTGCAGCAGTGTCCGCATGACTCCCCTGTTCTAGCCTACACCATGGCACAGAGCAGCCCTGTACCAGCGCACCGACGCACCAAACACGTTCAGGCACACATACTGTACTCAGCTCTCACTGGTTCGCACATGCAGACACAAGACCCAGACTTTGGTAATTTGGTGAGAGAGCAAAGCAGTTTGACTAAAAAACTATAAAGCAGCACTATAAAGTGTGCAGAGACTGGAAATGACAGGTTTCTCCATTCCTGTTACACTGGGCAAAAGCACTTCTGTGAATAAACTGAGCATGCAAAGTCAAACCACGAAATCCAAAACAAAAACAGTCGGTGTTTTGAATCAGTTATGCCTCAGTAAGTACAAGTGGCTGAGCAGTTATTTACTCTTACTACTGAAAGATTAGTTTTTTTTTCTGAAGGACCAACAGAACCCAAATGCAAAACAAAAGTGCATCGTGTCATTGTTTTTAATCTGAATTATTGAGGCTCAAAACACTGACAGTCATTTCCAAGCTAAAGATGGAAATTGTTGTTAGTTTGCCTCACCTGACAAATATACCCCAGTAGCATGACATTCTGTGCATGTACACACATCTCATCTATAGCCTGGAGTGAAAAAGTTTGACTCTTGACAACTGACTGATGAGTAAAGCAGCAGCAACCAGTAGAGAGTCATGCAAATTGGCCATTTATAAAACGTGAAACAAAACTACTTCAGGGTTCACAGATTGTCTGCCATGCCTAGGCCCATTAATGTCAGTGTACGTCTGGCTGTGTTCATTCTCAAACTAATGCTCAGGCTTTATGGATAAATATGCCTTTTGGAGCAAACCTTAGTCTGTGCAATAACACCCATTTGGCAAACACACATATTTGAGTGGAGTATCTAAGTGCATGTCAGGTCAGGCTTCTATATCATTGTGTTTATGCAAGATGAACGTCCTGATAAAGGGCAGTGAAAGTCTAAGCCTGTGGTTTTGAAAAGGTATGGTCAACTTTCTTTCATCCTTTATGAAATTATTAATCTTTGAAAACAGGTGCGTGAGATTAAAAACAAAGATTAAATGTTGTGAATTGTG